>NW_026705261.1:0-305931 GCF_029867415.1 Vicia villosa
TCATCGACGTACCACTGACGATGAAAGAGATGTACCGCCGTACCACTGAAGATAACAGATACCAACAATCCACTGAAGTTATGAAGAGATATACCACCGTACCACTGATGATATAAAAAGAGATAATTCATCGACGTACCACTGACGATGAAAGAGATGTACCGCCCTACCACTGACGATAACACATACCAACGTTCCACTGAAGGTATGAAGAGATATACCACCGTACCACTGATGATATAAAAATAGATAATTCATCGACGTACCACTGACGATGAAAGAGATGTACCGCCGTACCACTGACGATAACACATACCAACGTTCCACTGAAGGTATGAAGAGATATACCACCGTACCACTGATGATATAAAAAGAGATAATTCATCGACGTACCACTGACGATGAAAGAGATGTACCGCCGTACCACTGACGATAACACATACCAACGTTCCACTGAAGGTATGAAGAGATATACCACCGTACCACTGATGATATAAAAATAGATAATTCATCGACGTACCACTGACGATGAAAGAGATGTACCGCCGTACCACTGACGATAACACATACCAACGTTCCACTGAAGGTATGAAGAGATATACCACCGTACCACTGATGATATAAAAAGAGATAATTCATCGACGTACCACTGACGATGAAAGAGATATACCGCCGTACCACTGACGATAACACATACCAACGTTCCACTGAAGTTATGAAGAGATATACCACCGTACCACTGATGATATAAAAAGAGATAATTCATCGACGTACCACTGACGATGAAAGAGATGTACCGCCGTACCACTGACGATAACACATACCAACGTTCCACTGAAGGTATGAAGAGATATACCACCGTACCACTGATGATATAAAAATAGATAATTCATCGACGTACCACTGACGATGAAAGAGATGTACCGCCGTACCACTGACGATAACACATACCAACGTTCCACTGAAGGTATGAAGAGATATACCACCGTACCACTGATGATATAAAAAGAGATAATTCATCGACGTACCACTGACGATGAAAGAGATGTACCGCCGTACCACTGACGATAACACATACCAACGTTCCACTGAAGGTATGAAGAGATATACCACCGTACCACTGATGATATAAAAATAGATAATTCATCGACGTACCACTGACGATGAAAGAGATGTACCGCCGTACCACTGACGATAACACATACCAACGTTCCACTGAAGGTATGAAGAGATATACCACCGTACCACTGATGATATAAAAATAGATAATTCATCGACGTACCACTGACGATGAAAGAGATATACCGCCGTACCACTGACGATAACACATACCAACGTTCCACTGAAGGTATGGAGAGATATACCACCGTACCACTGATGATATAAAAAGAGATAATTCATCGACGTACCACTGACGATGAAAGAGATGTACCGCCGTACCACTGACGATAACACATACCAACGTTCCACTGAAGGTATGAAGAGATATACCACCGTACCACTGATGATATAAAAATAGATAATTCATCGACGTACCACTGACGATGAAAGAGATATACCGCCGTACCACTGACGATAACACATACCAACGTTCCACTGAAGGTATGAAGAGATATACCACCGTACCACTGATGATATAAAAAGAGATAATTCATCGACGTACCACTGACGATGAAAGAGATGTACCGCCGTACCACTGACGATAACACATACCAACGTTCCACTGAAGGTATGAAGAGATATACCACCGTACCACTGATGATATAAAAAGAGATAATTCATCGACGTACCACTGACGATGAAAGAGATGTACCGCCGTACCACTGACGATAACACATACCAACGTTCCACTGAAGGTATGAAGAGATATACCACCGTACCACTGATGATATAAAAAGAGATAATTCATCGACGTACCACTGACGATGAAAGAGATGTACCGCCGTACCACTGACGATAACACATACCAACGTTCCACTGAAGGTATGAAGAGATATACCACCGTACCACTGATGATATAAAAATAGATAATTCATCGACGTACCACTGACGATGAAAGAGATGTACCGCCGTACCACTGACGATAACACATACCAACGTTCCACTGAAGGTATGAAGAGATATACCACCGTACCACTGATGATATAAAAAGAGATAATTCATCGACGTACCACTGACGATGAAAGAGATGTACCGCCGTACCACTGACGATAACACATACCAACGTTCCACTGAAGGTATGAAGAGATATACCACCGTACCACTGATGATATAAAAATAGATAATTCATCGACGTACCACTGACGATGAAAGAGATATACCGCCGTACCACTGACGATAACAGATACCAACAATCCACTGAAGGTATGAAGAGATATACCACCGTACCACTGATGATATAAAAAGAGATAATTCATCGACGTACCACTGACGATGAAAGAGATGTACCGCCGTACCACTGACGATAACACATACCAACGTTCCACTGAAGGTATGAAGAGATATACCACCGTACCACTGATGATATAAAAATAGATAATTCATCGACGTACCACTGACGATGAAAGAGATGTACCGCCGTACCACTGACGATAACACATACCAACGTTCCACTGAAGGTATGAAGAGATATACCACCGTACCACTGATGATATAAAAAGAGATAATTCATCGACGTACCACTGACGATGAAAGAGATGTACCGCCGTACCACTGACGATAACACATACCAACGTTCCACTGAAGGTATGAAGAGATATACCACCGTACCACTGATGATATAAAAATAGATAATTCATCGACGTACCACTGACGATGAAAGAGATGTACCGCCGTACCACTGACGATAACACATACCAACGTTCCACTGAAGGTATGAAGAGATATACCACCGTACCACTGATGATATAAAAAGAGATAATTCATCGACGTACCACTGACGATGAAAGAGATGTACCGCCGTACCACTGACGATAACACATACCAACGTTCCACTGAAGGTATGAAGAGATATACCACCGTACCACTGATGATATAAAAATAGATAATTCATCGACGTACCACTGACGATGAAAGAGATGTACCGCCGTACCACTGACGATAACACATACCAACGTTCCACTGAAGGTATGAAGAGATATACCACCGTACCACTGATGATATAAAAAGAGATAATTCATCGACGTACCACTGACGATGAAAGAGATGTACCGCCGTACCACTGACGATAACACATACCAACGTTCCACTGAAGGTATGAAGAGATATACCACCGTACCACTGATCATATAAAAAGAGATAATTCATCGACGTACCACTGACGATGAAAGAGATATACCGCCGTACCACTGAAGATAACAGATACCAACAATCCACTGAAGTTATGAAGAGATATACCACCGTACCACTGATGATATAAAAAGAGATAATTCATCGACGTACCACTGACGATGAAAGAGATGTACCGCCGTACCACTGACGATAACACATACCAACGTTCCACTGAAGGTATGAAGAGATATACCACCGTACCACTGATGATATAAAAATAGATAATTCATCGACGTACCACTGACGATGAAAGAGATGTACCGCCGTACCACTGACGATAACACATACCAACGTTCCACTGAAGGTATGAAGAGATATACCACCGTACCACAGATGATATAAAAAGAGATAATTCATCGACGTACCACTGACGATGAAAGAGATGTACCGCCGTACCACTGACGATAACACATACCAACGTTCCACTGAAGGTATGAAGAGATATACCACCGTACCACTGATGATATAAAAATAGATAATTCATCGACGTACCACTGACGATGAAAGAGATATACCGCCGTACCACTGACGATAACACATACCAACGTTCCACTGAAGGTATGAAGAGATATACCACCGTACCACTGATGATATAAAAAGAGATAATTCATCGACGTACCACTGACGATGAAAGAGATGTACCGCCGTACCACTGACGATAACACATACCAACGTTCCACTGAAGGTATGAAGAGATATACCACCGTACCACTGATGATATAAAAATAGATAATTCATCGACGTACCACTGACGATGAAAGAGATATACCGCCGTACCACTGACGATAACACATACCAACGTTCCACTGAAGGTATGAAGAGATATACCACCGTACCACTGATGATATAAAAAGAGATAATTCATCGACGTACCACTGACGATGAAAGAGATGTACCGCCGTACCACTGACGATAACACATACCAACGTTCCACTGAAGGTATGAAGAGATATACCACCGTACCACTGATGATATAAAAAGAGATAATTCATCGACGTACCACTGACGATGAAAGAGATGTACCGCCGTACCACTGACGATAACACATACCAACGTTCCACTGAAGGTATGAAGAGATATACCACCGTACCACTGATGATATAAAAAGAGATAATTCATCGACGTACCACTGACGATGAAAGAGATATACCGCCGTACCACTGACGATAACACATACCAACGTTCCACTGAAGGTATGAAGAGATATACCACCGTACCACTGATGATATAAAAAGAGATAATTCATCGACGTACCACTGACGATGAAAGAGATGTACCGCCGTACCACTGACGATAACACATACCAACGTTCCACTGAAGGTATGAAGAGATATACCACCGTACCACTGATGATATAAAAATAGATAATTCATCGACGTACCACTGACGATGAAAGAGATGTACCGCCGTACCACTGACGATAACACATACCAACGTTCCACTGAAGGTATGAAGAGATATACCACCGTACCACTGATGATATAAAAAGAGATAATTCATCGACGTACCACTGACGATGAAAGAGATGTACCGCCGTACCACTGACGATAACACATACCAACGTTCCACTGAAGGTATGAAGAGATATACCACCGTACCACTGATGATATAAAAATAGATAATTCATCGACGTACCACTGACGATGAAAGAGATGTACCGCCGTACCACTGACGATAACACATACCAACGTTCCACTGAAGGTATGAAGAGATATACCACCGTACCACTGATGATATAAAAAGAGATAATTCATCGACGTACCACTGACGATGAAAGAGATGTACCGCCGTACCACTGACGATAACACATACCAACGTTCCACTGAAGGTATGAAGAGATATACCACCGTACCACTGATGATATAAAAATAGATAATTCATCGACGTACCACTGACGATGAAAGAGATGTACCGCCGTACCACTGACGATAACACATACCAACGTTCCACTGAAGGTATGAAGAGATATACCACCGTACCACTGATGATATAAAAAGAGATAATTCATCGACGTACCACTGACGATGAAAGAGATATACCGCCGTACCACTGAAGATAACAGATACCAACAATCCACTGAAGTTATGAAGAGATATACCACCGTACCACTGATGATATAAAAAGAGATAATTCATCGACGTACCACTGACGATGAAAGAGATGTACCGCCGTACCACTGACGATAACACATACCAACGTTCCACTGAAGGTATGAAGAGATATACCACCGTACCACTGATGATATAAAAATAGATAATTCATCGACGTACCACTGACGATGAAAGAGATGTACCGCCGTACCACTGACGATAACACATACCAACGTTCCACTGAAGGTATGAAGAGATACCAACGTTCCACTGAAGGTATGATATACCACCGTACCAATGATATAAAAATAGATAATTCATCGACGTACCACCGTACCACTGATGATATAAAAAGAGATAATTCATCGACGTACCACTGACGATGAAAGAGATGTACCGCCGTACCACTGACGATAACACATACCAACGTTCCACTGAAGGTATGAAGAGATATACCACCGTACCACTGATGATATAAAAATAGATAATTCATCGACGTACCACTGACGATGAAAGAGATGTACCGCCGTACCACTGACGATAACACATACCAACGTTCCACTGAAGGTATGAAGAGATATACCACCGTACCACTGATGATATAAAAAGAGATAATTCATCGACGTACCACTGACGATGAAAGAGATATACCGCCGTACCACTGACGATAACACATACCAACGTTCCACTGAAGGTATGAAGAGATATACCACCGTACCACTGATGATATAAAAATAGATAATTCATCGACGTACCACTGACGATGAAAGAGATGTACCGCCGTACCACTGACGATAACACATACCAACGTTCCACTGAAGGTATGAAGAGATATACCACCGTACCACTGATGATATAAAAAGAGATAATTCATCGACGTACCACTGACGATGAAAGAGATGTACCGCCGTACCACTGACGATAACACATACCAACGTTCCACTGAAGGTATGAAGAGATATACCACCGTACCACTGATGATATAAAAATAGATAATTCATCGACGTACCACTGACGATGAAAGAGATATACCGCCGTACCACTGACGATAACACATACCAACGTTCCACTGAAGGTATGAAGAGATATACCACCGTACCACTGATGATATAAAAAGAGATAATTCATCGACGTACCACTGACGATGAAAGAGATGTACCGCCGTACCACTGACGATAACACATACCAACGTTCCACTGAAGGTATGAAGAGATATACCACCGTACCACTGATGATATAAAAATAGATAATTCATCGACGTACCACTGACGATGAAAGAGATGTACCGCCGTACCACTGACGATAACACATACCAACGTTCCACTGAAGGTATGAAGAGATATACCACCGTACCACTGATGATATAAAAAGAGATAATTCATCGACGTACCACTGACGATGAAAGAGATGTACCGCCCTACCACTGACGATAACACATACCAACGTTCCACTGAAGGTATGAAGAGATATACCACCGTACCACTGATGATATAAAAATAGATAATTCATCGACGTACCACTGACGATGAAAGAGATGTACCGCCGTACCACTGACGATAACACATACCAACGTTCCACTGAAGGTATGAAGAGATATACCACCGTACCACTGATGATATAAAAAGAGATAATTCATCGACGTACCACTGACGATGAAAGAGATGTACCGCCGTACCACTGACGATAACACATACCAACGTTCCACTGAAGGTATGAAGAGATATACCACCGTACCACTGATGATATAAAAATAGATAATTCATCGACGTACCACTGACGATGAAAGAGATGTACCGCCGTACCACTGACGATAACACATACCAACGTTCCACTGAAGGTATGAAGAGATATACCACCGTACCACTGATGATATAAAAAGAGATAATTCATCGACGTACCACTGACGATGAAAGAGATGTACCGCCGTACCACTGACGATAACACATACCAACGTTCCACTGAAGGTATGAAGAGATATACCACCGTACCACTGATGATATAAAAAGAGATAATTCATCGACGTACCACTGACGATGAAAGAGATATACCGCCGTACCACTGAAGATAACAGATACCAACAATCCACTGAAGTTATGAAGAGATATACCACCGTACCACTGATGATATAAAAAGAGATAATTCATCGACGTACCACTGACGATGAAAGAGATGTACCGCCCTACCACTGACGATAACACATACCAACGTTCCACTGAAGGTATGAAGAGATATACCACCGTACCACTGATGATATAAAAATAGATAATTCATCGACGTACCACTGACGATGAAAGAGATGTACCGCCGTACCACTGACGATAACACATACCAACGTTCCACTGAAGGTATGAAGAGATATACCACCGTACCACTGATGATATAAAAAGAGATAATTCATCGACGTACCACTGACGATGAAAGAGATGTACCGCCGTACCACTGACGATAACACATACCAACGTTCCACTGAAGGTATGAAGAGATATACCACCGTAGCACTGATGATATAAAAATAGATAATTCATCGACGTACCACTGACGATGAAAGAGATATACCGCCGTACCACTGACGATAACACATACCAACGTTCCACTGAAGGTATGAAGAGATATACCACCGTACCACTGATGATATAAAAAGAGATAATTCATCGACGTACCACTGACGATGAAAGAGATGTACCGCCGTACCACTGACGATAACACATACCAACGTTCCACTGAAGGTATGAAGAGATATACCACCGTACCACTGATGATATAAAAATAGATAATTCATCGACGTACCACTGACGATGAAAGAGATATACCGCCGTACCACTGACGATAACACATACCAACGTTCCACTGAAGGTATGAAGAGATATACCACCGTACCACTGATGATATAAAAAGAGATAATTCATCGACGTACCACTGACGATGAAAGAGATGTACCGCCGTACCACTGACGATAACACATACCAACGTTCCACTGAAGGTATGAAGAGATATACCACCGTACCACTGATGATATAAAAAGAGATAATTCATCGACGTACCACTGACGATGAAAGAGATATACCGCCGTACCACTGAAGATAACAGATACCAACAATCCACTGAAGTTATGAAGAGATATACCACCGTACCACTGATGATATAAAAAGAGATAATTCATCGACGTACCACTGACGATGAAAGAGATGTACCGCCCTACCACTGACGATAACACATACCAACGTTCCACTGAAGGTATGAAGAGATATACCACCGTACCACTGATGATATAAAAATAGATAATTCATCGACGTACCACTGACGATGAAAGAGATGTACCGCCGTACCACTGACGATAACACATACCAACGTTTCACCGAAGGTATGAAGAGATATACCACCGTACCACTGATGATATAAAAAGAGATAATTCATCGACGTACCACTGACGACGAAAGAGATGTACCGCCGTACCACTGACGATAACACATACCAACGTTCCATTGAAGGTATGAAGAGATATACCACCGTACCACTGATGATATAAAAATAGATAATTCATCGACGTACCACTGACGATGAAAGAGATGTACCGCCGTACCACTGACGATAACACATACCAACGTTCCACTGAAGGTATGAAGAGATATACCACCGTACCACTGATGATATAAAAATAGATAATTCATCGACGTACCACTGACGATGAAAGAGATGTACCGCCGTACCACTGACGATAACACATACCAACGTTCCACTGAAGGTATGAAGAGATATACCACCGTACCACTGATGATATAAAAAGAGATAATTCATCGACGTACCACTGACGATGAAAGAGATGTACCGCCGTACCACTGACGATAACACATACCAACGTTCCACTGAAGGTATGAAGAGATATACCACCGTACCACTGATGATATAAAAATAGATAATTCATCGACGTACCACTGACGATGAAAGAGATGTACCGCCGTACCACTGACGATAACACATACCAACGTTCCACTGAAGGTATGAAGAGATATACCACCGTACCACTGATGATATAAAAAGAGATAATTCATCGACGTACCACTGACGATGAAAGAGATATACCGCCGTACCACTGAAGATAACAGATACCAACAATCCACTGAAGTTATGAAGAGATATACCACCGTACCACTGATGATATAAAAAGAGATAATTCATCGACGTACCACTGACGATGAAAGAGATGTACCGCCCTACCACTGACGATAACACATACCAACGTTCCACTGAAGGTATGAAGAGATATACCACCGTAGCACTGATGATATAAAAATAGATAATTCATCGACGTACCACTGACGATGAAAGAGATGTACCGCCGTACCACTGACGATAACACATACCAACGTTTCACTGAAGGTATGAAGAGATATACCACCGTACCACTGATGATATAAAAAGAGATAATTCATCGACGTACCACTGACGACGAAAGAGATGTACCGCCGTACCACTGACGATAACACATACCAACGTTCCACTGAAGGTATGAAGAGATATACCACCGTACCACTGATGATATAAAAATAGATAATTCATCGACGTACCACTGACGATGAAAGAGATGTACCGTCGTACCACTGACGATAACACATACCAACGTTCCACTGAAGGTATGAAGAGATATACCACCGTACCACTAATGATATAAAAATAGATAATTCATCGACGTACCACTGACGATGAAAGAGATATACCGCCGTACCACTGACGATAACACATACCAACGTTCCACTGAAGGTATGGAGAGATATACCACCGTACCACTGATGATATAAAAAGAGATAATTCATCGACGTACCACTGACGATGAAAGAGATGTACCGCCGTACCACTGACGATAACACATACCAACGTTCCACTGAAGGTATGAAGAGATATACCACCGTACCACTGATGATATAAAAATAGATAATTCATCGATGTACCACTGACGATGAAAGAGATATACCGCCGTACCACTAACGATAACACATACCAACGTTCCACTGAAGGTATGAAGAGATATACCACCGTACCACTGATCATATAAAAAGAGATAATTCATCGACGTACCACTGACGATGAAAGAGATATACCGCCGTACCACTGAAGATAACAGATACCAACAATCCACTGAAGTTATGAAGAGATATACCACCGTACCACTGATGATATAAAAAGAGATAATTCATCGACGTACCACTGACGATGAAAGAGATGTACCGCCCTACCACTGACGATAACACATACCAACGTTCCACTGAAGGTATGAAGAGATATACCACCGTACCACTGATGATATAAAAATAGATAATTCATCGACGTACCACTGACGATGAAAGAGATGTACCGCCGTACCACTGACGATAACACATACCAACGTTTCACTGAAGGTATGAAGAGATATACCACCGTACCACTGATGATATAAAAAGAGATAATTCATCGACGTACCACTGACGACGAAAGAGATGTACCGCCGTACCATTGACGATAACACATACCAACGTTCCACTGAAGGTATGAAGAGATATACCACCGTACCACTGATGATATAAAAATAGATAATTCATCGACGTACCACTGACGATGAAAGAGATGTACCGTCGTACCACTGACGATAACACATACCAACGTTCCACTGAAGGTATGAAGAGATATACCACCGTACCACTGATGATATAAAAATAGATAATTCATCGACGTACCACTGACGATGAAAGAGATATACCGCCGTACCATTGACGATAACACATACCAACGTTCCACTGAAGGTATGGAGAGATATACCACCGTACCACTGATGATATAAAAAGAGATAATTCATCGACGTACCACTGACGATGAAAGAGATGTACCGCCGTACCACTGACGATAACACATACCAACGTTCCACTGAAGGTATGAAGAGATATACCACCGTACCACTGATGATATAAAAAGAGATAATTCATCGACGTACCACTGACGATGAAAGAGATGTACCGCCGTACCACTGACGATAACACATACCAACGTTCCACTGAAGGTATGAAGAGATATACCATCGTACCACTGATCATATAAAAAGAGATAATTCATCGACGTACCACTGACGATGAAAGAGATATACCGCCGTACCACTGAAGATAACAGATACCAACAATCCACTGAAGTTATGAAAAGATATACCACCGTACCACTGATGATATAAAAAGAGATAATTCATCGACGTACCACTGACGATGAAAGAGATGTACCGCCCTACCACTGACGATAACACATACCAACGTTCCACTGAAGGTATGAAGAGATATACCACCGTACCACTGATGATATAAAAATAGATAATTCATCGACGTACCACTGACGATGAAAGAGATGTACCGCCGTACCACTGACGATAACACATACCAATGTTTCACTGAAGGTATGAAGAGATATACCACCGTACCACTGATGATATAAAAAGAGATAATTCATCGACGTACCACTGACGACGAAAGAGATGTACCGCCGTACCACTGACGATAACACATACCAACGTTCCACTGAAGGTATGAAGAGATATACCACCGTACCACTGATGATATAAAAATAGATAATTCATCGACGTACCACTGATGATGAAAGAGATGTACCGTCGTACCACTGACGATAACACATACCAACGTTCCACTGAAGGTATGAAGAGATATACCACCGTACCACTGATGATATAAAAAGAGATAATTCATCGACGTACCACTGACGATGAAAGAGATATACCGCCGTACCACTGAAGATAACAGATACCAACAATCCACTGAAGTTATGAAGAGATATACCACCGTACCACTGATGATATAAAAAGAGATAATTCATCGACGTACCACTGACGATGAAAGAGATGTACCGCCCTACCACTGACGATAACACATACCAACGTTCCACTGAAGGTATGAAGAGATATACCACCGTAGCACTGATGATATAAAAATAGATAATTCATCGACGTACCACTGACGATGAAAGAGATGTACCGCCGTACCACTGACGATAACACATACCACGATGAAAGAGATATACCGCCGTACCACTGAAGATAACAGATACCAACAATCCACTGAAGTTATGAAGAGATATACCACCGTACCACTGATGATATAAAAAGAGATAATTCATCGACGTACCACTGACGATGAAAGAGATGTATACCACTGACGATAACACATACCAACGTTCCACTGAAGGTATGAAGAGATATACCACCCACTGTACCACTGACGATGAAAGAGATATACCAAAATGAAGAGATATACCACCGTACCACTGATGATATAAAAAGAGATAATTCATCGACGTACCACTGACGATGAAAGAGATATACCGCCGTACCACTGAAGATAACAGATACCAACAATCCACTGAAGTTATGAAGAGATATACCACCGTACCACTGATGATATAAAAAGAGATAATTCATCGACGTACCACTGACGATGAAAGAGATGTACCGCCCTACCACTGACGATAACACATACCAACGTTCCACTGAAGGTATGAAGAGATATACCACCGTAGCACTGATGATATAAAAATAGATAATTCATCGACGTACCACTGACGATGAAAGAGATGTACCGCCGTACCACTGACGATAACACATACCAACGTTTCACTGAAGGTATGAAGAGATATACCACCGTACCACTGATGATATAAAAAGAGATAATTCATCGACGTACCACTGACGACGAAAGAGATGTACCGCCGTACCACTGACGATAACACATACCAACGTTCCACTGAAGGTATGAAGAGATATACCACCGTACCACTGATGATATAAAAATAGATAATTCATCGACGTACCACTGACGATGAAAGAGATGTACCGCCGTACCACTGACGATAACACATACCAACGTTTCACTGAAGGTATGAAGAGATATACCACCGTACCACTGATGATATAAAAAGAGATAATTCATCGACGTACCACTGACGACGAAAGAGATGTACCGCCGTACCACTGACGATAACACATACCAACGTTCCACTGAAGGTATGAAGAGATATACCACCGTACCACTGATGATATAAAAATAGATAATTCATCGACGTACCACTGACGATGAAAGAGATGTACCGTCGTACCACTGACGATAACACATACCAACGTTCCACAGAAGGTATGAAGAGATATACCACCGTACCACTGATGATATAAAAAGAGATAATTCATCGACGTACCACTGACGATGAAAGAGATATACCGCCGTACCACTGAAGATAACAGATACCAACAATCCACTGAAGTTATGAAGAGATATACCACCGTACCACTGATGATATAAAAAGAGATAATTCATCGACGTACCACTGACGATGAAAGAGATGTACCGCCCTACCACTGACGATAACACATACCAACGTTCCACTGAAGGTATGAAGAGATATACCACCGTAGCACTGATGATATAAAAATAGATAATTCATCGACGTACCACTGACGATGAAAGAGATGTACCGCCGTACCACTGACGATAACACATACCAACGTTTCACTGAAGGTATGAAGAGATATACCACCGTACCACTGATGATATAAAAAGAGATAATTCATCGACGTACCACTGACGACGAAAGAGATGTACCGCCGTACCACTGACGATAACACATACCAACGTTCCACTGAAGGTATGAAGAGATATACCACCGTACCACTGATGATATAAAAACAGATAATTCATCGACGTACCACTGACGATGAAAGAGATGTACCGCCGTACCACTGACGATAACACATACCAACGTTCCACTGAAGGTATGAAGAGATATACCACCGTACCACTAATGATATAAAAATAGATAATTCATCGACGTACCACTGACGATGAAAGAGATATACCGCCGTACCACTGACGATAACACATACCAACGTTCCACTGAAGGTATGGAGAGATATACCACCGTACCACTGATGATATAAAAAGAGATAATTCATCGACGTACCACTGACGATGAAAGAGATGTACCGCCGTACCACTGACGATAACACATACCAACGTTCCACTGAAGGTATGAAGAGATATACCACCGTACCACTGATGATATAAAAAGAGATATTTCATCGACGTACCACTGACGATGAAAGAGATGTACCGCCGTACCACTGACGATAACACATACCAACGTTCCACTGAAGGTATGAAGAGATATACCACCATACCACTGATGATATAAAAAGAGATAATTCATCGACGTACCACTGACGATGAAAGAGATGTACCGCCGTACCACTGACGATAACACATACCAACAATCCACTGAAGTTATGAAGAGATGCCCTTTCGTATCACTGACGGTGAAGAGCGATCAATAATACTTTTTCAAAGATTTGAGGATGCAAACACAAATGCATAATCTCAACATTCATCATCCAGCGACCAAAATTCAATCCATGACCAAATGGAAAGAAGCTGCCAAAAAGATTGGACCAAGTGAGGGAGAAACTCACTGGTCTTCTGTTCGTAGACATCTGAACAGAATAACTGAAACATATTATCCACCTAGAAACATATTCAGTGGGGATTTTCAAGGAAAGTGAGCTTTTTCTGCTTAAGACACTCTAAATGAAAGAGCAATCTGTTTGACAGTAAACTTCATGATAGCAAATGTGAATGTATGACTGTTTTTGATGCATGTTAATGATGCATATGCTGCCAAAACTTAGCACAAGAATTAACTCAAGAGATGGAGTACGAAAATAACATAATCAAGCATGTCTTAAGCTGAACACCAGAGCAGAAACTGCTATAACAATCTTTTGATGGCTTCAGAATAAATGCTACCCAACACTAGGGGAACATCGGAGCTGAGAGAACACAGCAGCTGAGTTCTACACCATATTCGAACCAGGCCAAAGGTGCATTGAGTGGAACACGTTCTTCTTCTTTTGCACATGAATACATCAACATGTCCATTCCTTGTAATGCACTCATGAATCAAAGTAAAACTTCCTTTTTATATATTTAAAAAAGGATTTTGTTGAGATCAATTTTCTTTTTGTTTCAAAAATTACTATCACCAATAAATGACGTTTTGAGAGATATGAAAGAAATAAGATTGCCAATAAAAGGTAAAGGCTCAAACTTTTTTAATAGAATGGTAGCCCGCAAAAGGCAAGACCCCATGGATTATTACAATGTTTGGAAAGTGGTAATTTTGTGGAAAAGGTACATTGAAATGTAATGACCCTATCCTCTCTCTCAACTTGGAATTCCTGAACAAAGGCTTCCGTTGAAATGTGTTGAACTTCTTATGATAAACGGATGACTGCTGATGATCAAGTCTTGTATGATGTAGTTACTTGCCATGAATCCCTAACTTTTGCCTGGACCGCCCTTTCAAGTTTTCAGTCCACCGGGTATTTTATTCTGTTTATGTCTCTAATTTTTGCCTGGACCGCCCTTTCGGGTTTTCAATCCACCGAGACGCTCTTTTTTACCTAAGCCGCCCTTTCGGGTTTTCAACTTAGCGAGCTGTTCTTTTATTATTTTTAGGCGAAGTATTTCTTGACTACATCAGCATTCGCGGGACGTGGGAGCTCTTCTCCATCCATAGTTGCAAGAATTAATGCACCGCCAGAGAAGGCTTTCTTAACAACATAGGGTCCTTCAAAATTAGGAGTCCACTTGCCCCTTGAATCGGAGGTGAAAGACAAGATCCTTTTGAGCACGAGGTCGCCTTCTCTGAATACACGAGGTCGAACCTTCTTATCAAAAGCTTTCTTCATTCTTTTCTGGTATAGCTGGCCATGGCATAAAGCCGTCATTCTCTTTTCTTCTATCAAATTCAATTGATCAAACCTGCTCTGACACCACTCAGCCTCAGATAACTTGGTTTCCATTAAAACTCTCAGTGATGGAATCTCAACCTCAATGGGGAGCACTGCTTCCATACCGTAAACCAAAGAAAAGGAGGTTGCCCCGGTTGAAGTACGAACAGATGTACGGTACCCATGCAAAGCAAATGGGAGCATCTCATGCCAGTCCTTGTACGTAACAACCATCTTTTGCACAATCTTCTTAATATTCTTATTTTCTGCTTCAACAGCTCCATTCATCTTTGGCCTATAAGGCGAAGAGTTGTGGTGTTCAATCTTGAAACTTTCACACAGTTCTCTCATCATGTTGTTGTTCAGATTCGAGCCATTATCGGTAATGATCTTGCTTGGTACACCATATCGGCAGATGATGTTGTTCTTGATAAATCTAACCACGACTTGTTTTGTCACATTAGCATATGATGCAGCTTGCACCCACTTGGTAAAATAATCGATTGCTACCAGGATGAATCGATGTCCATTCGAAGCCTTGGGTTCAATCATACCAATCATATCGATACCCCACATAGACAAAGGCCATGGAGAGGAAATAACATTGAGAAGTGTCGGAGGCACATGAATCTTGTCAGCATACACTTGACACTTGTGACACTTCTTTACAAACTTGTAGCAATCAGATTCCTTTGTCAGCCAATAGTAACCTGCTCTAAGCATCTTTTTAGCCATCGAATATCCATTGGAATGAGTACCAAAAGATCCTTCATGGATTTCATGCATCAGCATGTCTTCTTCGTGTCTATCCACTCATCTGAGCAAAACCATGTCATAATTCCTTTTATACAAAACATCAGCATTGATGAAGAAACTGCCAGCCAATCTCCTCAAAGTTTTCTTATCCTTATTTGATGCCCCAAGTGGGTATTCTTGAGTCTGAAGGAAGTGCTTAATATCGAAATACCAAGGATTTTCATCTGTTGATTGCTCAACGGAAAATACATGAGCAGGTCTATCAAGACGCCTGATTGTAATCCGAGGCTCTTCATTATGGAAGTTCACTTTGTACAAGGAGGACAATGTGGCTAAAGCATCAACCATCATATTCTCATCTCGAGGGATGTGGTGGAATTCAACTTTGTTAAAGAACGTCAACAGCCTTCTGGCGTAATATTTGTAAGGGATCAAGCCAGGATGACGAGTTTCCCATTCTCCTTTAATCTGATTAATTACAATCGCAGAATCTCCATAAATATCAAGAATCTTAATTCTCAGATTAATGGCCTCTTCAAGTCCCATGATGCAAGCTTCATACTCAGCAATATTATTTGTACAATCAAAACATATCCTTGCAGTGAAAGGTACATGTGACCCTTGTAACACCCCTTTTTACCCCATAAATAATAAGCATATAATCAGAGAATAAGCATGCATATAATTAAAAAGGGCGTCACATCGACGTTTTCAAAAACCAAAAGCTTTTAAAAACCGACAACATTTATCCACAAAATACAATACACCTGGTCATTTCAAATAACACCTGACATATAATCATAATTCATCCAGAATATGCATTAACAGCGGAAAGTAATACTCGTGTGTTTCATATAAATGATACATGTCACATACCATGATCATATCTCCATAAACAACTCATAAAATAACCATAATCATAATATTTGGCCCAAAGCCTCTCAACAACAAGTAACTAATTAAACAGGTTCACAAGTTATAACAAAATACATAAACAATTAGAACATGAGTTCAACGTCTAAGCTACCCAGTGTTACATGACCAGAGCATTGACTCGCTACTTAATTACCAAGCAAACTCAGAAGAAGCTCCGACTAGGTCACACGCAAGCTACTTAATCATCAAACCTGCATGTCGCCAAACGAGGGCAACATTAAAACAGAAGGGTGAGAATACAAACCATTATGAAGAAAGTATAACGTAATACAATGGTTAAATCAATACTTCAAGTAATTAATCATACTATGTATAACCATGTAGATAATAGTAATCAACCCATATTTCACATGTTATTGAGTATACAACAAGCTTGAATAGTATAATATTTCAATTCTACTATTATATTCTCAATTAAGTACACATTTTATCAAATATATATTCAAACTTCACTCGTTTCAATTATCAAACTCATACACAAATCACAACTACATTAACTTCACATACTCAATTATCGCATAATTTTAATGTGACTCAATGCAAGATATGTGACGCTATGCATGTGGTACCGAATTGTGAACCCAAAGTTTCACCGCTTTCCGATTCAATATCTAGAATCCAAGCCATGCTTCCGATCCGGACAAGACCAAAGCCCACCCAAAATGTAAACATATAGTCTACCGCTTCCGATTCACTCTAGAATCTAAGCCCGCTTGTGTTTCAAAGCAAATCCACCTATGTTTCAAGGCACACTATGATATGAGTGTATGTACAATGTCACAAATATATGCAATTAAGATCATCTCTACCATCTTAACTTTCCGCATATCACAATAATTCAACCCTATGAATTATCCACCAATTGTACACAACATTCACAATACACACATCATTCACATACAAGAGGTCAATTAATCAATTACGATTCACACAATCCAATTAACACTAGTAACCACACTATCTCATGTTAATTCTCATTTTGCCAATTATACATGAACACACACTTTCAACATCAAGCAATTAATCATTAGAATTAATATTAACCAACTCCTCACAGAGAATCAATATTAGCACAACATCATTGGCATGGAAATATATATTTCTCAACATACATATTCAAGACAAAACACAATTACGGACAAATCCTCAAAATACCGTAATTTACCGACCAATCGAATAATTGATCTAATTCCAAATTTATTCTAATCAATTGAACTCATTGAAATTAATTCAACTATTAATTAAATCAACTAATTAATAATTATTTTACATTAGTTCCAATTTACTCTATTATTTTCTATTACAAAACCAATATTTGATATAAGAAATATTCAAATTTACCCAATTTCGGTCGGTTCATAAAACATCATCATTTCAACAAAATAACACTATCATGTTAATCTACTAATTAATCTTAGCTACCATGTAAATTTTCATTAAATTCCGGACAACTAATTATACCGCTTAATTCGGCTAATTCGATCAAACGGGACTATTTTCATTTCATTTTATTTTCTAACTGTGCTACTGTTACCTATACTACTCCTTCATGTTTCTATTGCATTTCAATTTAATGGATATATATATATTTTTTTCCGCTACAGTAAGTGAACATATGCTTCACTTCAAAATTCCACTATGTGTATATCCGCTGCAGTAAGTAATTAGGAAAACAAGAATATAATAAACTAGCCACATTCCATTGTATCTATATAATGCTACAGCAAGTGGATAAAACCACTATTTCCTTTCCAATTCTCCTTTATATGTAGGTCTCGCTACAGTAGAGGGATTCATGAAACCGGAACACACATAATACATAATTCTTGCTACAGTATCTTATTCAATTGGTATAGCACCAATATATGTCAATTAGTGATTCTCAATCATCCTCTAATTTCACCAATATATCAATTACTAATATCAAAATATATTTCTAATATCAATTTCTTTTATAGATTTTAACCAACAATAAACCTAATCATGTTAATTTACCCATTGACCCAATTATACTAACCCATAATAATAAGGATTCTCCCCCTTACCTCTTCAATTCTTCAAACCCTAGCTTTTGTTCTTCTCCTCTCTTAGCCTCCTTTCTCCCCTTTCTCTTCTCTTGAAAATGACCAAATGAAATGATGTCCCTACTCTCACTAAACCCTTACTATATTATTCATATTGGGCATAACCCATATAACTCCACTTCTTAACTAATTAGGCCCAATTGATGAAATAGAGTAGTCAAATAAATAATTATGCTCCAACAAATAATATTATTACCCTTAATATTATTTTCCGATTAGTCCAATTAAATCCGACTTTATCTCAAATAAATAAAATCCAATAATAATATTATTTCTAATATTATTTCTCTACATACTCCACTTTATTAATTCTTCGATTAATTGAATAAATTCCAACTTCACTTAATAATCCGAACATGTTTCTCAATAACACCGACGATCCAATTAATTATCCAACTTCGTCCAAATTAAGTAAATAAATCCTTATTTAATTTAAATAGTCAGTTAATTAAATTCGGGATGTTACAACTCTCCCCCACTTAAAAGATTTTCGTCCTCGAAAATTCCGTCGACACAACCATCTCAACACCAAAACCACATCCACTCTCTCTCTCGATTCATACCGATACAAAAGGTTCTACAGTTACGATCACACAAAGCTTCAAAAGTTGTCATTCCAATATCTGAAGAAGATACCATGCAAATACACAATCCTTTTGATGCACAACTTAGCAAGTCTCTTCATCGACTAATCCATCTTTATCGGAATAAAACGAGCACATTTCGCCAACTATCCACACTGACCCAACTCACTTCACAATTACTCGATGCCTCGGCAATCTCGAAAAAAAATCCATAGAGATACTATCTCACTTCCACTCGAAAATAGATAACTGTTGCACCAAATGAAACGGTTCCTGACAAATCCAACTCAAATACACAATTCCGGTATACCCCTCTTCATACTTTACCACTACACATTTCCTCAAATCTCGATACATCATTAACACCATGATTAATATTCAAATCATTACGATGTTCCTCATCCAAAATTCTCTTTGTCCGAATTCTAACCATCAGGAATACAAACTCGATCACAACATCTCATGACACCATTCTCGACAATCCAAAAGTTACTACTTTTTCCTTGATTAATCAATATCATCTTGTCAACCAATTGAAAAAATCCAATTTCTAACCTTCTCAAATCTTGTCAAAATATTCTAAGTAGGCTTCAACATACCAACTTAACACACGAAGACGTCGCTTCACAACCAAACTCAACCCTCTAAATCGTTCCAACGATTTCTAATTCTTGAATCCTCAACATAACTTATAAAATTATTTCCTACTCAATGCATCGGCCACAACCTTCACTTTTCCAGGATGGTAATTCAAACCAAAGATTAAAATCCTTCGAAATTCTACTCGTCTTGTTTACCTCATATTCAACTCTTGTGATCACTCAACACATCAAACCTTGATCTACACAAACAATGCCTCTTACATTCCAAAACAAACACAAAGGCAAACAACTCCAATACACACATCGAATAATTCCCCTTATGAACTTTAAGTTACCTTGAAGCATAAGCTACCAGTTATCAATATCTGCATCAACACACCTCAACTCGAAATCCCATATCCAAGAAAATTCACTTCTTCCAACCAAAACTCACATTCAGAAAGCTTTACATAACCTTCTTCTCTTTCAGCACCGATAACACAATCCTTAAATGTTAAACATGATCATCTTCACTCTTTGAATCAAATATCCTCAAGAAACATTACCTCATAGAATCTTCTTTCTTCTTACTCGACGAACAGGGGTAACTCTACGACTATACACTCAGACAATGAACCTCTTCTCAAACAATTCCTCAAATCTACTCTTCAACTTCTCCTTGGTCGCTTTACACGCTACCAAGTTAGTAAGACAAGTCTATCTCGTTCAATATGATATCGTCTCCTATCAACAATAGATTAAGGGTGATCAAGTCCTCAATTTGTCAATAGACAGTCGACAATCATAATGAATCATAAACCACCGTCACTAAACTATAATAGTGTTCCTTCAGAACTTGCACTCGAAATCACTTACAACACCGAGATCCACAATCTCTCTTACAGTTACAATTACTTAGTTCAACTCCAAACAGTTCACTCCAAAATTCATCAACTTGGTCTAACGGAAAACAATTTACATCAATTCTCAAAATCTCTACCAAAGATGACTAACGAATAATTCAAACACGTAAAAGAAATAGAAACAAAGCCACCGCAGTTGTATCAATAACTACACTTCCATGCATAACAGATAAAACATGATCCAATCTTATAGCACAATCCAAAGAATAAAATAATGCGTTGCACCATTATCAATAATAAAGCACGTACCTCAGATTAACTTATCCTTAGTATTAGTCTCAGCACCAGACAACGCAAATGCTTTTCCTTTCGCTTGATCCTTCTCTGGCTTATCGCACATGGCACAATTGTGTCCTTGCTCACCACAACTGTAGCAAATCCTACTCGAACCAACTCCACAATCAACAGTTTTGTGACCCGTCTCGCCACACCTGTAGCATTTAATCGGAGTAGAAGCTCCTCCCCCACATGGCTTCTTGTCAAGACGAGATTGTTCCCTCATGTCATCATACGATTTCTCACGGAATTGTTCTCCTCCTTGTTTCAACTGTAGAAACCTCACTTCTTTCTTTCCACGCACATCTTCTGGAAAATATTTTCCCAAAAATGCATCACGGAAAAGAGTCCAAGTAACTTTAATACCTTCTATTTCAAATCTCCGTACAGTATTACTCCACCAAACGTCAGCTTCTTTTATCAGCATGTGAGTACCAAACTGTACCTTCTGTACATCACTACAACTCACGACTTGAAAGATCTTCTCAATTTCTCTCATCCATGCGTGCGCTTTATCTGGTCCATACCCTCCTTCAAAGATCGGCGGGTTGCACCTTTGAAAGTCTACAAAAGCACGGAACTCATCCTTTCCTCCATAATCGACATTCTCTTGCGGCGCTTGTCCAATCGCACCAGTCCACCTCATCATTGCCTCAACATTAATGTCAACATTCCTTCCCGCAGCCATCTTCCTAAACAACCAAACAACCAGACAAAACAGTATCGATCGTGTCAGATACACGAATCAAATACAACAGGATAAAAGACATTAATAAACTTGACCAACTGGTCGACCATGCTCTGATACCACTAATGTAACACCCCTTTTTACCCCATAAATAATAAGCATATAATCAGAGAATAAGCATGCATATAATTAAAAAGGGCGTCACATCGACGTTTTCAAAAACCAAAAGCTTTTAAAAACCGACAACATTTATCCACAAAATACAATACACCTGGTCATTTCAAATAACACCTGACATATAATCATAATTCATCCAGAATATGCATTAACAGCGGAAAGTAATACTCGTGTGTTTCATATAAATGATACATGTCCCATACCATGATCATATCTCCATAAACAACTCATAAAATAACCATAATCATAATATTTGGCCCAAAGCCTCTCAACAACAAGTAACTAATTAAACAGGTTCACAAGTTATAACAAAATACATAAACAATTAGAACATGAGTTCAACGTCTAAGCTACCCAGTGTTACATGACCAGAGCATTGACTCGCTACTTAATTACCAAGCAAACTCAGAAGAAGCTCCGACTAGGTCACACGCAAGCTACTTAATCATCAAACCTGCATGTCGCCAAACGAGGGCAACATTAAAACAGAAGGGTGAGAATACAAACCATTATGAAGAAAGTATAACGTAATACAATGGTTAAATCAATACTTCAAGTAATTAATCATACTATGTATAACCATGTAGATAATAGTAATCAACCCATATTTCACATGTTATTGAGTATACAACAAGCTTGAATAGTATAATATTTCAATTCTACTATTATATTCTCAATTAAGTACACAATCATAGTTATCACATATGCACACATTTTATCAAATACATATTCAAACTTCACTCGTTTCAATTATCAAACTCATACACATATCACAACTACATCAACTTCACATACTCAATTATCGCATAATTTTAATGTGACTCAATGCAAGATATGTGACGCTATGCATGTGGTACCGAATTGTGAACCCAAAGTTTCACCGCTTTCCGATTCAATATCTAGAATCCAAGCCATGCTTCCGATCCGGACAAGACCAAAGCCCACCCAAAATGTAAACATATAGTCTACCGCTTCCGATTCACTCTAGAATCTAAGCCCGCTTGTGTTTCAAAGAAAATCCACCTATGTTTCAAGGCACACTATGATATGAGTGTATGTACAATGTCACAAATATATGCAATTAAGATCATCTCTACCATCTTAACTTTCCGCATATCACAATAATTCAACCCTATGAATTATCCACCAATTGTACACAACATTCACAATACACACATCATTCACATACAAGAGGTCAATTAATCAATTACGATTCACACAATCCAATTAACACTAGTAACCACACTATCTCATGTTAATTCTCATTTTGCCAATTATACATGAACACACACTTTCAACATCAAGCAATTAATCATTAGAATTAATATTAACCAACTCCTCACAGAGAATCAATATTAGCACAACATCATTGGCATGGAAATATATATTTCTCAACATACATATTCAAGACAAAACACAATTACGGACAAATCCTCAAAATACCGTAATTTACCGACCAATCGAATAATTGATCTAATTCCAAATTTATTCTAATCAATTGAACTCATTGAAATTAATTCAACTATTAATTAAATCAACTAATTAATAATTATTTTACATTAGTTCCAATTTACTCTATTATTTTCTATTACAAAACCAATATTTGATATAAGAAATATTCAAATTTACCCAATTTCGGTCGGTTCATAAAACATCATCATTTCAACAAAATAACACTATCATGTTAATCTACTAATTAATCTTAGCTACCATGTAAATTTTCATTAAATTCCGGACAACTAATTATACCGCTTAATTCGGCTAATTCGATCAAACGGGACTATTTTCATTTCATTTTATTTTCTAACTGTGCTACTGTTACCTATACTACTCCTTCATGTTTCTATTGCATTTCAATTTAATGGATATATATATATTTTTTTCCGCTACAGTAAGTGAACATATGCTTCACTTCAAAATTCCACTATGTGTATATCCGCTGCAGTAAGTAATTAGGAAAACAAGAATATAATAAACTAGCCACATTCCATTGTATCTATATAATGCTACAGCAAGTGGATAAAACCACTATTTCCTTTCCAATTCTCCTTTATATGTAGGTCTCGCTACAGTAGAGGGATTCATGAAACCGGAACACACATAATACATAATTCTTGCTACAGTATCTTATTCAATTGGTATAGCACCAATATATGTCAATTAGTGATTCTCAATCATCCTCTAATTTCACCAATATATCAATTACTAATATCAAAATATATTTCTAATATCAATTTCTTTTATAGATTTTAACCAACAATAAACCTAATCATGTTAATTTACCCATTGACCCAATTATACTAACCCATAATAATAAGGATTCTCCCCCTTACCTCTTCAATTCTTCAAACCCTAGCTTTTGTTCTTCTCCTCTCTTAGCCTCCTTTCTCCCCTTTCTCTTCTCTTGAAAATGACCAAATGAAATGATGTCCCTACTCTCACTAAACCCTTACTATATTATTCATATTGGGCATAACCCATATAACTCCACTTCTTAACTAATTAGGCCCAATTGATGAAATAGAGTAGTCAAATAAATAATTATGCTCCAACAAATAATATTATTACCCTTAATATTATTTTCCGATTAGTCCAATTAAATCCGACTTTATCTCAAATAAATAAAATCCAATAATAATATTATTTCTAATATTATTTCTCTACATACTCCACTTTATTAATTCTTCGATTAATTGAATAAATTCCAACTTCACTTAATAATCCGAACATGTTTCTCAATAACACCGACGATCCAATTAATTATCCAACTTCGTCCAAATTAAGTAAATAAATCCTTATTTAATTTAAATAGTCAGTTAATTAAATTCGGGATGTTACAACTCTCCCCCACTTAAAAGATTTTCGTCCTCGAAAATTCCGTCGACACAACCATCTCAACACCAAAACCGCATCCACTCTCTCTCTCGATTCATACCGATACAAAAGGTTCTACAGTTACGATCACACAAAGCTTCAAAAGTTGTCATTCCAATATCTGAAGAAGATACCATGCAAATACACAATCCTTTTGATGCACAACTTAGCAAGTCTCTTCATCGACTAATCCATCTTTATCGGAATAAAACGAGCACATTTCGCCAACTATCCACACTGACCCAACTCACTTCACAATTACTCGATGCCTCGGCAATCTCGAAAAAAAATCCATAGAGATACTATCTCACTTCCACTCGAAAATAGATAACTGTTGCACCAAATGAAACGGTTCCTGACAAATCCAACTCAAATACACAATTCCGGTATACCCCTCTTCATACTTTACCACTACACATTTCCTCAAATCTCGATACATCATTAACACCATGATTAATATTCAAATCATTACGATGTTCCTCATCCAAAATTCTCTTTGTCCGAATTCTAACCATCAGGAATTCAAACTCGATCACAACATCTCATGACACCATTCTCGACAATCCAAAAGTTACTACTTTTTCCTTGATTAATCAATATCATCTTGTCAACCAATTGAAAAAATCCAATTTCTAACCTTCTCAAATCTTGTCAAAATATTCTAAGTAGGCTTCAACATACCAACTTAACACACGAAGACGTCGCTTCACAACCAAACTCAACCCTCTAAATCGTTCCAACGATTTCTAATTCTTGAATCCTCAACATAACTTATAAAATTATTTCCTACTCAATGCATCGGCCACAACCTTCACTTTTCCAGGATGGTAATTCAAACCAAAGATTAAAATCCTTCGAAATTCTACTCGTCTTGTTTACCTCATATTCAACTCTTGTGATCACTCAACACATCAAACCTTGATCTACACAAACAATGCCTCTTACATTCCAAAACAAACACAAAGGCAAACAACTCCAATACACACATCGAATAATTCCCCTTATGAACTTTAAGTTACCTTGAAGCATAAGCTACCAGTTATCAATATCTGCATCAACACACCTCAACTCGAAATCCCATATCCAAGAAAATTCACTTCTTCCAACCAAAACTCACATTCAGAAAGCTTTACATAACCTTCTTCTCTTTCAGCACCGATAACACAATCCTTAAATGTTAAACATGATCATCTTCACTCTTTGAATCAAATATCCTCAAGAAACATTACCTCATAGAATCTTCTTTCTTCTTACTCGACGAACAGGGGTAACTCTACGACTATACACTCAGACAATGAACCTCTTCTCAAACAATTCCTCAAATCTACTCTTCAACTTCTCCTTGGTCGCTTTACACGCTACCAAGTTAGTAAGACAAGTCTATCTCGTTCAATATGATATCGTCTCCTATCAACAATAGATTAAGGGTGATCAAGTCCTCAATTTGTCAATAGACAGTCGACAATCATAATGAAACATAAACCACCGTCACTAAACTATAATAGTGTTCCTTCAGAACTTGCACTCGAAATCACTTACAACACCGAGATCCACAATCTCTCTTACAGTTACAATTACTTAGTTCAACTCCAAACAGTTCACTCCAAAATTCATCAACTTGGTCTAACGGAAAACAATTTACATCAATTCTCAAAATCTCTACCAAAGATGACTAATGAATAATTCAAACACGTAAAAGAAATAGAAACAAAGCCACCGCAGTTGTATCAATAACTACACTTCCATGCATAACAGATAAAACATGAACCAATCTTATAGCACAATCCAAAGAATAAAATAATGCGTTGCACCATTATCAATAATAAAGCACGTACCTCAGATTAACTTATCCTTAGTATTAGTCTCAGCACCAGACAACGCAAATGCTTTTCCTTTCGCTTGATCCTTCTCTGGCTTATCGCACATGGCACAATTGTGTCCTTGCTCACCACAACTGTAGCAAATCCTACTCGAACCAACTCCACAATCAACAGTTTTGTGACCCGTCTCGCCACACCTGTAGCATTTAATCGGAGTAGAAGCTCCTCCCCCACATGGCTTCTTGTCAAGACGAGATTGTTCCCTCATGTCATCATACGATTTCTCACGGAATTGTTCTCCTCCTTGTTTCAACTGTAGAAACCTCACTTCTTTCTTTCCACGCACATCTTCTGGAAAATATTTTCCCAAAAATGCATCACGGAAAAGAGTCCAAGTAACTTTAATACCTTCTATTTCAAATCTCCGTACAGTATTACTCCACCAAACGTCAGCTTCTTTTATCAGCATGTGAGTACCAAACTGTACCTTCTGTACATCACTACAACTCACGACTTGAAAGATCTTCTCAATTTCTCTCATCCATGCGTGCGCTTTATCTGGTCCATACCCTCCTTCAAAGATCGGCGGGTTGCACCTTTGAAAGTCTACAAAAGCACGGAACTTATCCTTTCCTCCATAATCGACATTCTCTTGCGGCGCTTGTCCAATCGCACCAGTCCACCTCATCATTGCCTCAACATTAATGTCAACATTCCTTCCCGCAGCCATCTTCCTAAACAACCAAACAACCAGACAAAACAGTATCGATCGTGTCAGATACACGAATCAAATACAACAGGATAAAAGACATTAATAAACTTGACCAACCGGTCGACCATGCTCTGATACCACTAATGTAACACCCCTTTTTACCCCATAAATAATAAGCATATAATCAGAGAATAAGCATGCATATAATTAAAAAGGGCGTCACATCGACGTTTTCAAAAACCAAAAGCTTTTAAAAACCGACAACATTTATCCACAAAATACAATACACCTGGTCATTTCAAATAACACCTGACATATAATCATAATTCATCCAGAATATGCATTAACAGCGGAAAGTAATACTCGTGTGTTTCATATAAATGATACATGTCCCATACCATGATCATATCTCCATAAACAACTCATAAAATAACCATAATCATAATATTTGGCCCAAAGCCTCTCAACAACAAGTAACTAATTAAACAGGTTCACAAGTTATAACAAAATACATAAACAATTAGAACATGAGTTCAACGTCTAAGCTACCCAGTGTTACATGACCAGAGCATTGACTCGCTACTTAATTACCAAGCAAACTCAGAAGAAGCTCCGACTAGGTCACACGCAAGCTACTTAATCATCAAACCTGCATGTCGCCAAACGAGGGCAACATTAAAACAGAAGGGTGAGAATACAAACCATTATGAAGAAAGTATAACGTAATACAATGGTTAAATCAATACTTCAAGTAATTAATCATACTATGTATAACCATGTAGATAATAGTAATCAACCCATATTTCACATGTTATTGAGTATACAACAAGCTTGAATAGTATAATATTTCAATTCTACTATTATATTCTCAATTAAGTACACAATCATAGTTATCACATATGCACACATTTTATCAAATATATATTCAAACTTCACTCGTTTCAATTATCAAACTCATACACATATCACAACTACATCAACTTCACATACTCAATTATCGCATAATTTTAATGTGACTCAATGCAAGATATGTGACGCTATGCATGTGGTACCGAATTGTGAACCCAAAGTTTCACCGCTTTCCGATTCAATATCTAGAATCCAAGCCATGCTTCCGATCCGGACAAGACCAAAGCCCACCCAAAATGTAAACATATAGTCTACCGCTTCCGATTCACTCTAGAATCTAAGCCCGCTTGTGTTTCAAAGCAAATCCACCTATGTTTCAAGGCACACTATGATATGAGTGTATGTACAATGTCACAAATATATGCAATTAAGATCATCTCTACCATCTTAACTTTCCGCATATCACAATAATTCAACCCTATGAATTATCCACCAATTGTACACAACATTCACAATACACACATCATTCACATACAAGAGGTCAATTAATCAATTACGATTCACACAATCCAATTAACACTAGTAACCACACTATCTCATGTTAATTCTCATTTTGCCAATTATACATGAACACACACTTTCAACATCAAGCAATTAATCATTAGAATTAATATTAACCAACTCCTCACAGAGAATCAATATTAGCACAACATCATTGGCATGGAAATATATATTTCTCAACATACATATTCAAGACAAAACACAATTACGGACAAATCCTCAAAATACCGTAATTTACCGACCAATCGAATAATTGATCTAATTCCAAATTTATTCTAATCAATTGAACTCATTGAAATTAATTCAACTATTAATTAAATCAACTAATTAATAATTATTTTACATTAGTTCCAATTTACTCTATTATTTTCTATTACAAAACCAATATTTGATATAAGAAATATTCAAATTTACCCAATTTCGGTCGGTTCATAAAACATCATCATTTCAACAAAATAACACTATCATGTTAATCTACTAATTAATCTTAGCTACCATGTAAATTTTCATTAAATTCCGGACAACTAATTATACCGCTTAATTCGGCTAATTCGATCAAACGGGACTATTTTCATTTCATTTTATTTTCTAACTGTGCTACTGTTACCTATACTACTCCTTCATGTTTCTATTGCATTTCAATTTAATGGATATATATATATATTTTTTTTCCGCTACAGTAAGTGAACATATGCTTCACTTCAAAATTCCACTATGTGTATATCCGCTGCAGTAAGTAATTAGGAAAACAAGAATATAATAAACTAGCCACATTCCATTGTATCTATATAATGCTACAGCAAGTGGATAAAACCACTATTTCCTTTCCAATTCTCCTTTATATGTAGGTCTCGCTACAGTAGAGGGATTCATGAAACCGGAACACACATAATACATAATTCTTGCTACAGTATCTTATTCAATTGGTATAGCACCAATATATGTCAATTAGTGATTCTCAATCATCCTCTAATTTCACCAATATATCAATTACTAATATCAAAATATATTTCTAATATCAATTTCTTTTATAGATTTTAACCAACAATAAACCTAATCATGTTAATTTACCCATTGACCCAATTATACTAACCCATAATAATAAGGATTCTCCCCCTTACCTCTTCAATTCTTCAAACCCTAGCTTTTGTTCTTCTCCTCTCTTAGCCTCCTTTCTCCCCTTTCTCTTCTCTTGAAAATGACCAAATGAAATGATGTCCCTACTCTCACTAAACCCTTACTATATTATTCATATTGGGCTTAACCCATATAACTCCACTTCTTAACTAATTAGGCCCAATTGATGAAATAGAGTAGTCAAATAAATAATTATGCTCCAACAAATAATATTATTACCCTTAATATTATTTTCCGATTAGTCCAATTAAATCCGACTTTATCTCAAATAAATAAAATCCAATAATAATATTATTTCTAATATTATTTCTCTACATACTCCACTTTATTAATTCTTCGATTAATTGAATAAATTCCAACTTCACTTAATAATCCGAACATGTTTCTCAATAACACCGACGATCCAATTAATTATCCAACTTCGTCCAAATTAAGTAAATAAATCCTTATTTAATTTAAATAGTCAGTTAATTAAATTCGGGATGTTACAACCCTTGCGGAGTGACAATAATGGCGTCAATTCCATGGCCATGAACGTTAGAAGCTCCATCAAAAATTAAACCCCACTTGGATTCAGGATCTGGTCCTTCTTCTGGCAATGGTTCATCCCAATCTTGAGATCTCAAATACATTATATCTTCATCTGGGAAGTCTATTCTGATAGATTGATGGTCATCAATCGGTTGGTGAGAGAGGTACTCTGCCAACACACTTTCTTTCACGGCTTTCTGAGCTCGGTATTCAATATCATATTCTGATAACAACATTTTCCAGCGAGCGATCCTTCCAGTTAATGCAGGTTTCTCTAATACATACTTAATCGGATCCATTTTGGAAATCAATAGGGTGGTGCGATTCAACATATACTGTCTCAGTCGGTGAGCAGCCCACACCAAAGCACAACAAGTTTTCTCAAGCAGCGAGTATCTTGTTTCGCACTCGGTAAACTTTTTGCTAAGGTAGTATATTGCATTCTCTTTTCGACCAGACTCGTCATGCTGACCCAACACACATCCCATTGAATTTTCAAGTACCGTGAGGTACATAATCAAAGGCCTTCCCTCAGCCGGAGGGAGCAAAATGGGAGGTTCAAGCAGATATTCTTTGATGTTGTCAAAAGCTTTCTGACAATCTTTATTCCACACACATCCTTGATTTTTCTTTAACAACTTGAAGATGGGCTCACAGGTAGCAGTCATATTGGAAATGAACCTGGAGATATAATTCAAACGTCCGAGGAAACCTCTCACTTGTTTCTCAGTCTTTGGTGCTGGCATTTCCTGAATTGCTTTGACTTTATCAGGATCTACTTCAATTCCTCTCTGACTGACAATGAAACCCAATAATATTCCGGAACGGACACCAAAAGTGCATTTGTTTGGATTTAAGCGGAGACGATACTTTCTCAAACGCTGAAACAACTTTAACAGATCCTCCATGTGCCCTTCCTCTGACTTGGATTTGGCAATCATGTCATTCACATAAACCTCAATTTCTTTGTGCATTATATCATGGAAAAGAGTGGTCATGGCCCTTTGATATGTCGCGCCCGCATTCTTCAACCCAAAAGGCATCACTTTGTAACAGAATGTTCCCCATGGTGCAATAAATGTTGTCTTTTCCATGTCTTCGGGCGCCATCTTAATATGATTATATCCTGAAAAACCATCCATGATGGAGAAAACCTCAAACTTTGTTGTGCTATCTACCAACATGTCAATGGGAGGTAGAGGAAAATCATCTTTCGGACTGGCTTTGTTCAAATCTCTATAATCAACACACATGCGAAATTTTCCGTCTTTCTTCGGAACAGGCACAATATTGGAAATCCATTAAGGATATACAGAAGTGACAAGGAAACATGCGTCTATCTGCTTCAAGACCTCATTCTTATTTTTTTCCGCTATATCAGGATGACTTCTTCTTAGCTTTTGCTTGACAGGAGGGCATTCAGGTTTTAACAGCAAACGATGCTCCACAATATCTGTGTCCAACCCAGGCATGTCTTGGTAGGACCACGCAAAAATGTCAACATACTCTTTAAGAAGCTCTACCATCCTCTTCTTAACATCTTGACCAAGCAGTGCCCCAATCTTGACTTCCTTTTTATCTTCTTCAGAACCCAAGTTGATGACTTATAACGGCTCTTTATATGGCTGAATGGTGTCTTCCTCGTGCTCAAGCAGTCGGGAAATCACATCAGGCATACATTCATCACTCTCTTCTTCTGCCTCATACATAGGACACTCGAAGTTAGGAGAGGGTGCATGGTCATTACTTTCAACGGTTTTATTGATTAATCTGCACAAGTGATTATTATTTCAGAAAAAGGAAAGATATATGCAAACATGTAATCGTGTAGATTATGGCAAATGAAAACAATTTTTAAGGTTTTTTGTGTTACCACTTTCCAGAAAAAGCAAAAAGATAAAAAGCATGTATATGCAGAAACAAAATGACTTTTATTGATGATTTTAATGTTTAAAACAAACAGGAAAAAGCCCCAACAACTTCACTTTCATCTTGGGCAGAATGAAAGGATTTTGAAAAACATAAAAGCAAATTACTTTGAAGCATGAGTACACTCAGGAATGTCAATGGTGATCCAGTTCTTAGTCATCTTTCCATGGGTCACAAAGTTTGGCACTTCTGGCTCTGATTCATCTTTAACAATAGCGTCCACCTCTAGAAGAGTCGGATGTAGAAACCCAGCACTATGGATCATTTCCGGATAAGGACGAAGAGAAGATTCCGGCTTCATCACAGACTTGTCTGAGGCAGAAAATCCCAGACCAGCTCTATTCTTGTTCTCTTGCAGACTCACCACTTGTCCCCAGACTCCTGAATGTCCATTCTGAACCACCAGTTGAGCATCTTTGAAGGAGGCAATGGAAGCTTCATCCTTTTTGAATTCGTCATTAACAGACAGGGCTTGGAATGCAGTTCCAATAACCACATCATCAACTTCTATGGTACGGAACGAAGAGAGATGACTAATCAGCAAAGCTTGTTCTCCATTCACAACAACCATCTTTCCATCTTTCACAAATTTCAACTTTTGGTGAAGAGTCGAAGTAACTTCCCCAGCCTCATGGATCCATGGGCGTCCCAATAAGCAACTGTATGCATGGAAAATGTCCATCACTTGAAAAGTAATCTTGAAGACAAATGGTCCAATACCAATAGGCAAATCAACCTCTCCAACCACTAATTTCTTCGATCCATCAAAAGCCTTGACAATCACATTACTAAATCTCATTGGTGTGCCACCATAAGACAGCTTAGGAAGAGTGGATTTCGGCATGACATTCAGCGATGAACCAGTATCGATCAACACATTGGACATTGAGTCCTCTTTGCAACTGACAGAGATGTGCAAAGCCAAATTATGATTTCTCCCTTCCTCAGGCAAATCTTCATCACTGAAGCTCAGATTGTTACATGCAGTGATATTACTCAAAGCCCCATTAAACTGATCCAGCGTCACATCATGATCCACAAAGGCTTGATCAAGTATTTTCATCAAAGAATCCCTATGAGCAGGAGAACTCGTCAGCAGCTCCATTATAGAGATCTTGTACGGAGTGCGATGCAACTGATCCACAATCTTATAATCACTCATCTTGATAAGCTTCAAAATCTCATCCATCTCCTTTCCTGAAGATGATCCAGCATTCACTTTTGTCGCATCATTCGTATTTACTGGCACTTGAGTAGGATTCCTCTGGACATCCACAACTGTTTGGGGTTGAGTAAAAACTCGTCCGGTTCTAGTCACTCTACTAACATCTGCTATATTCTCAACAGAAGACAAAGGCTTAATCTCAACTTCTCTTCCAACTTCCAACATGGTGGCATTGTATCTGTAGGGTACAGCTTTGTCAGAACTATAAGGTACAGATCCAGGCAAACATATCACAAGAGGTTCTACAGCAGCTTTGCCATAATAACCAATCTCTACACATTCTGGGATTTCAAAGCATGGTTCAATCACATTGACATCATTTTCATCTCTATCCCTCAGAATCTCGATGAGCCTTTGATCTATCATCTCTTGTAAATCTCTTCTCACAATATAACACCCTCGAGGATTAACTGAACAAATCCTACAAGCAGCATGATTATGCTCATAATGACTGTATTCACACAGAGTGGCATGCATCTCTACCAATGATCCTCTGATGTGTTCCACACGATAAATCTTATACTTCCCAGGGCATCCATGCACCATATTCACAGCAGACGCTTCATGAGTTGGCAACGGATTGTTCTGCATATTTGGGCCAATATCACGGAAGGAAAGCATACCCGAACGGACCAATCTCTGAACTTCATTCTTCAGGGACCAACAGTTTTCTGAATCATGCCCAGGAGCATTCTGATGAAAAGCAAAAGTGGCATCAGCTTTGTACCACCAAGGGAGTTTCTCTGGAACAGGAGGTTGTGACCTTGGTTGAACCAACTTCTTATGAATTAGAGCAGGATACAGTTCAGTGTACTTCATAGGGATAGGATCAATATTAACTCGAGGATACGGATTCCGCCTTACTGGTTGTTGATTAACAGGAGCTACAGGCACTGGATTCACAACAGGAGTTACTGACGCCACTTGTTGAGACTGATTTCTGAATCGACTATTCCTCCCATGAGAAACAGCATTAGCGTCTGATTCTTTTTTCTTCTAAAATGAAGAACCATACTTCTTCGCACCACCAGACGAATTGTCATTCCGAACCAGACGTCCTTCTCGCACAGCTTCTTCCAACCTGACACCCATACCCACCATTTCGGTGAAGTCTACAGGAGCACTTGCAATCATCTTCTCATAGTAAAACGGACCAAGAGTCTTAAGGAAAATCTTAGTCATCTCTTTCTCTTCCATCAGAGGAATCACTTTGGCGGCAACCTCACGCCATCTCTGAGCATATTCCTTGAAGGATTCCTTCTCTTTCTGCATCATAGCTCGCAATTGATCTCTATCAGGAGCCATGCCCACATTATACTTATATTGCTTCATAAACGCTTCATCCAAGTCATTAAAAGTGCGAATATGGGTGCTATCAAGGCCCATATACCACTTAGAAGCAGCTCCAGTCAAACTGTCTTGGAAATAATGGATCAACAGACGTTGATCATCAGTGTGAGTGGACATCTTCCTTACATACATCACCAGATGTGCCTGAGGGCAGGAGTTTCCCTTATATTTCTCAAATTCAGGCAACTTGAACTTAGCAGGTACTTTCACATTGGGAACAAGGCAAAGATCATGCACATTCTTTCCAAACAGTTCTTTCCCGCGCAGGGCTTTCATTTCTTTCTGCAATTCTTCAAACTGAACTTGGAAACCATCCATTCTGTCATGAATTTCACTTGGAGCAGCATCATAAATGGGCTCTGGGACAAAAGGACCAGTATGAACAACAGGAGATGTGTTGACCATAACAGGAGTCAACGGATGAGTCATCTCAGGAACAGACAAATAACCTTCAGGCATGCCCCAGGGATATCCATTAGGCATACGTTGCTGAGTAGGACCAACAGGAACAGCAAGAATTGTTGTAGCAGCAATTTCAGAAATCACAGTAGCTTGACCCTGAGCTTGGGCATTGGGAGGAGGAATCTGATTCTGATTCAGATTCTGAGCAGCCATCAATGTCTCAACCAGAGCAGTGAGACGATCCACACCAGATCTCAAAGTAACAACCTCTTCACGTAGCTCACGATTCTCTTGTTCAAGACCTTCCATCTTCTTCTTGCAGTTAGCTCGAGTGTTATATCGGTGAGACAGCTTGATTCAATTCTGTATGAAGAACACTGAATAAGACCTCGGGAATACTCTTGGAAGCAAGACCAAAATGCAGAATGATGCATGAAATGAAATGCAAATGATTTTTATTATTGGTTTTCAAGGAACTTTAAGACATTGATTGTAAACATTAGCAAAAAACATAAAACATAACAACATTCTTCATTAATAATAGAAAAGCTTACAAAAGGATTCAAAGATCCAAAATTACAAAACAAAGGAAAAGCTAAAAACTAGAAGGGAACACTTCTGATGAAGATCCAACTCCTCTCTGCAGCTTCCTATGGAGCTTCTCCAACTCATCTTCATAAAAGGCCTTCAAATGAGCATTCTCGACCATCAGCTTATCAGCAACTTCCTTCCATGCAACTGAATCTTCATGATTACCAGAGGAAAATAAATCCTCTTGTTGTCTCTTCCGCTTTTCTCCATGTTGTTGAAGTAGCTCTTCTTGATGAAGGATCAGATCATCCTTCTCCATCAACCAACCATCTTGGATATCAAGCATTTCATCCTTTTCTTTCAAATGTATCTTCAACTCTTTATTCTCAATTTCCGAAGCATGAAACTTCTTCTCCTAAGCATCTCTTTCCATTCTCATCTTAGCCACGAGCTCTAGATGCTCCTCATTACTTTCAACAGGAGTAGTGAAAGACAAAGGTGGAGTAATGAGTAGAGAAGGCTCCTCAAGTAAATAAGGCATCTGAAAAGTGTGAGCTCTAGCTTGAACCCAATCAGTGTAGTCTTTGAGAGCAACACATTGTTTCTTTCCCAAATGTCTCTTCCTATCAATATGGTGCCAAGCACGCACAAACCGATTTCTCATATCCGAATTTCCATCTTGATTAAGATAGAAGATTCCTGACACAAGAATACTAGCGGGTCGCTCCTTCATGGGGTAACAAAATTGACGCCTTGCTAGAATGGGGTTGTAGGTAATTCCTCCTTGTATACCAAGAAGAGGTACATTAGGGAATTCTCCACATCTATCAATAATCTCACCAATGTCATAAGCAGGATTGTACCAATGGATATTCCCATTAGTAAGAGGCATGATCTTCTAAGACCATGAGAGACCATCAGGATTGTTCAAGAAACTCTTAGTCTGAGGTAAGTGCGAAATAAACCACTTATAGAGCAAAGGAGTGCAACAGTTGATAAGTCCACCTTTCTTATCGTTCCTATGGTGAATGGAATGATAAGTATCCCCAAGCAAAGTAGGTACAGGATTCCCAATCATGAAGATCCGAATAGCATTAACATCGACAAAATTGTCAATGTTGGGAAAGAGTATCAAACCATAGATGAGCAAGGCCAAAAATGTCTCAAAAGCAATCATACTTCATTTACTAGCCAACATAGAAGCCTTTCCAATCAAGAACTTAGAAGTCAACCCCTAAATTCCTCCTTTTTTGGTCATGTTTGCTTTCACATCTGATATCTTCAAATGAAGAAGCTCTGCTATCTCATCAACTTGAGGCTCTTTCTCCAGACCACTAAACGGTATGTCATTCGTAACCGGCAAACCAATCCAATAAGAATACTCCTCCAAAGTGGGCATAAGCTGGTAATCCGGAAAGGTGAAACAATGATAAACCGGGTCATAAAACTGCACAAAAGTCTCAAGAATCCCTTTTTCCACTTTGGTCTTCAAGATAGAGATCAATTTCCCATAACGGTTGTTGAAGTTGTCAAGATTAGGAACCAAAGTTGCTAGCTCTTTTAATTCCTTTGCACTTGAATTCCTGAAAGTGTACTTCTTGATGCTTCTCTTTTGATCCATGGTACCTGTGATGTTTACAAACAAAGTCTCTAAGTTCCTTGAAAACCATTTGTGAATGTCATTTTTATGAATGCATGAATGCATGGTTTATGCATCAACCACAATCAAGAGCACACAAGATCACAACAAATCACATAAAATCACACAATCCAGGTTCTTAGGTTCGACGTCACGAGCATGGAGCCATGGGTCTACCCATCCCACAAGGCGTGATCTAAGGAGTTTTGTACCTGCCAATCGGGTTCTACAAAGGTTCCCAGAGTTTTCAATCTTCTATCGGATATTACCGGCACGCACAATTGCTCATGGGCGCCAACAATATGCCTAAAAAGACCTCGTCTGAGCGTAGTATCGCATGACAACAAGCTCAAATTGGTACTTGATCTTGTTTCTGCACTACATCCTAAAAAGGCTTAGATTTGTTAAAAGGGTTCTAGGCCATTCAGCTTCTACGGACACTCACTATTGAAAGTAATAGCGTTATCACGATGGTTCGTAACAACCTCTACTACCTTCCATGAGGCCTCCACTGATTGGGGTTCCACCATATGACGCTCATGGTAACGATTGCTCCTGACATGCGACTATTGGTCTTACCACCTTCTATCTCAAGTTACTCACCAAAGTTCGGGTTAGGACTTTATCTCATCACAGAGGAACCATCGAGCACCAAAAGAAAAAAAAAATAAAAAAAAAAAATAAATAAACAAACAAAGCACACAATAATATATACAAATAAAAACACACAGATAAACAAAAATAGGCTTAACACACTTAAAAAACTGGATCCCGAGTGAAGTCGCCATTTTTCTGTAGCGGGAAAAATCTGAGATCGAAGCCATAGGATTGACTCGACTCAATATTTCGTTTGAAATCGCCACCGTGCTTTATTGTTTCCAAAAGAAAAGGGAAAAGAACGTAAAACCTAAAGTTTGTTTTTAAAACAAGAAAGAGAACTCAGGTTCGGGTGTTGATTATACAAGGGGAAGGTTTTAAGCACCCCTCATATCTGTCGTATTCCACAGGAACCTTTTTGAAAATCTGTGTCGTGTGCAAAAAAAGGGTTTGTTTTATTTTTAAAATAAGCTCGGCAAAGCATTAAGCTTTGTGCCTACATACCTCCTCGGTGCAATGGAGAAGTCAGAGCTAATGTAGTTCCGCTTAAAAGGGAAAACGTTTTGAAAAACGACTAAACACTTTATCGTCGTCGGAGAGAAATACTCAGCCGTGGATTTTAAGCATGAGAATAAATGAGTTCTTTGCATCGCAAATGAAAGAAGGGCTCCAACTCGGATAGAAATCAACGAGTATGCCACTAGCTCTCTCACGCGGAAAAGATCTCATCCTATCAATCAATTTCAAAATCGTAGGGGTATCGCTACTCGTTTTGACAATTAGTCGTGTCTAAACTTTTGAAGAAAAAGGCCACTAAGGGCAAAAGATGTTTTTTAAAGAAAAGTTTTTGAAAAGGTTTGCAAACATAAGAATGTTTTGGAAAAAGGGAGAAGATTTTGAAAATTAAAGAAGGGGAGGAGATGAAGAGGCTATCCTATTGCGTAAAATAAAAGCTAAGGAAAAGAATGGTCTAACCGAAATAAGAAGCCAACACTTGACATTATGAGTCAAGGTAGATTTCCCATCCTTTGGAATATCAATACTAAACCAACATTATCACTTGGGGATCCAGATGAATTTATTATCTTAGCACCACTTTGCATTAAGCACATTAAAATTCTGACGAAAATCGGGCAGAGTAACGGCTGTTTTTGGGTAAAATCCTTATGTCAATGCCTTGGAATTAACCATCAAGGGCTTTCAAGGAAATACCTGCACATACAAACAGACAACAATCCAATGCCAGACAGACAGAATAACAGCAGAGTGACAATATCATAGGGGTCCAGAGGTACTAAGTCCATAAGTCCGAATCTCCAAAATGCTCGGGATAGTAACCAATAGTCCAAAAGAGAGCCTTAAGTGTTTTTTAGATTTTCGTTATTTATTAGTGTTTTAGCATAAAAGTAAAGTATGGTCCAAGTGAACAAAAGAAAAATAGCGGAAACATAAACATAGTGTCCAAGTGGACAAAGAGAAAATAGCGGAATATAAACGTCCAAATGGACAAAGAAAAAAAATAGAGGAATGTAAATATGATGAAATGATAAAATAAAGCGATAAACCGAGAAATAAAGAGCGGTTTAATAAATTGCGGAAATTAAAGTCAATTGTTAGATGTTAAAGATAACCATCTTGAAACTTGTCAAGTATGTTATCAAGGTTAGTAAGGAAGATCGATGGTGAGTGAAGGATGTTCTCGGATTTAAATTCAATGGACATTTATCAGAAGCTTGATAAAATCATAGCGACTACACGATAAACCTCCATAAGTCTTAAATCAACCGCATACAATTCTCTTCCATATTTGATCTTTTTTATTCGGGACACGAAATATTGCGCTATGTTAAACAGATCGCCAAGTGAATTATGTAGAAATCACCCTACAACGAGGCCGGTCAAAACTTTATGTGCTATTGCATGCGAGAGAAATGATATGTAGATCATTCTCCGAAAGCAATACCGCACGAAAAGAAAATAGGTAACGATCTAGTCTTTACCAATAATCCATAAGAATTCTCAAAGTATTAAGACTTTCATCGATCAAAAGAAAAAAAAAAGAGAAGAAGAAGATAAAATGCATAAAGTAAAATCAACTCACACTATCATTAATATTATGGATTTGGTCCTTTCAAACCTATCAACATCCTAGATCCAATGATATTAATGAAGTAGAGGAAGAAGAATAAAATGCACAAGAGATAATCAACTCACACTATCATTAATATCATTCATCTAATATTATGGATTTGGTTCTTTCAAACCTATCAACATCCTAGATCCAATGATATTAATGAAGTGGAGGAAGTAGGAAGCCAAAACAAGCATAAAAAAGGCAAAAAAACACATTCTGTCCCAGGGGAAATCGATTTGCCTAGAGAGGAAATCGATTTCCTCAGTGCAGGTTTTCAAATCAGGCGCAGAAACAGAGTGGAAATCGATTTCCCTAGGGAGGAAATCGATTTCCTCTGTGCAGTTTTCAAAAAAACAGCATTAGAAGGCATAAAACTCAACTTGAGCAAACATACAAACACCTTATGATCATATATCCATTGGAGCACGAATTTTCCATCAAATCACCATCAAATAGCACCAATATAGCATCAAAGATGCATTGAACACAAGCAACAAAGATCTACATCTTAGAATTTAGGAATTTACCAATTCTTGAATTAAGTGTTGAACTAGCTTCAAGAACAAGCACAAAGTGTGTAGATCTTTCACAATTGGAGATGAACAAGCAAATAAAAGAGTGAAATGTAGGAGGCTTAGTTCAAAACTAGCAAGATTCAATGTGAATCTCACTAATTCTATGGAAAATTAACTTTGGGTGAAGGTTTTGGAAAGGGTGAGAAATGAATTTGCAAGCAATTTTTTGGCTCTCCAAGCTTGAGAAATGAGAGTATAGTGACCTCTATTTATAGGATGAGAGCAAGAGTAGTGGCAATTTGGTCATTTGCTCTTGGTTAATTAACTTGTGTTTAATTGGGAATTAAATGGCATTTAAATGGTAAAAAAATGGTAAAAAATGGTAAAATGAGGTTAAAATGGAATTAATGAAGGGAATTATTTTGGTGAGGTGGAAAATTGGTAAAATGACAAAAATGGTCAAAGAAAATAGGTGCCAAAATCAAATCAAGCTTCCCTTTCTATTTTATTTGAATTTCGCTTCAAGGAAATCGATTTCCCTAGGAGTGAAATCGATTTCACTCTGTTCTAGAAGAGAATTTGGCGCAAAATACATTTGGGAAATCGATTTACCCAGGAGGGAAATCGATTCCATGCTGTCCAGAATGTGATTTTGTTGAAAATTGCTGTAGGGAAATCGATTTACCCAAGAGGGAAATCGATTTCATGCTGTCAAAATGTGGAAAATGCCTTGCTTATGGATGTCTTGGTTTAGTACCTACAAAACAAAAGCGTACAAAGAAAAAAAACAATATTTTTTGTATTTGGTTAGTATAAAACAATCATTGGTGCTTGATGATTCCCCTCAGAGACGATCACAGTAGCAAAGATAAAGCTTCACAATGGTGCTCTTGATTGATGATTGAATGTAATTGATGTATGATCTTAGGGTCAAAAATTGGGGTATGACAGTGAGTAAAGGAGGAATCCAAGGATTACCCTCCAAGTTCTTGTTGGATCAAGCTCGGTACTTCGTCAGCATCCAAGATATGAGCGCTTTTGAGGAAATCTTGGCTTTGCTTATCTACGGATTGTTTTTGTTTCCTAACATTGACAATTTCGTCGACATCAACGCAATTAAGATCTTCTTAATTGGAAATCCAGTTCCAACCTTGCTTGCGGATGCTTATCACTCTGTGCATTCAAGAAACCTGCAGCGAGGAGGATTAATCACATGTTGTGTACCGTTGTTAAACGAATGGTTCGTCTCGCACCTACCAAAGTCCAGCACTTTTTGGAATATGAGGGATGGCCTTTACTGGTCACAGAAAATCATGTCTCTCACTCATTCGGACATTGATTGGTGTAGTCCCAACATACCCCTTATTGGAACTAAGGGAGGAATCAGTTATAATCCAGCTTTAGCCCGTCGTCAATACGGCTATCCCATGAGAAATATACCAAGTGGTATTCAATTGGAGGGTCTGTTCTTCAAGAGCATCGACGATCATGGCAACATGTTGAAGAAGGAAATTTTCCAAGCCTGGCGTCTTGTTCACACAAAAGGGTCTGTTCTTCAAGAGCATCGACGATCATGGCAACATGTTGAAGAATGATGCTAATATGCTTCCTTGATCATCGATCAACTCACGTCAGAGAATGCTCATCTCAAGAAACAGAAGAAAATGTTAGAACGTGAAGTTGGCTCTTCGTCAAAGTTTTAGAGTCCTTTCTCTCAGTTTCTCTGTATTTCCCTTTTCAAAATGTGTAAAAAACGGCGTTTTCGCTTAATTAATAAAAGTTTGATGTTTCATAATGTAATTATGGTGTTTCCTTGAAAAATATTAACTTAATTGCACATCATGCATCACTTTAGTCGTACGCACTGACACGAGAATTGTCGCGGATCTAATAGTCACTTTCCTTTCTCCAGAAAGAGAGGAGGAGAAGGAGGTGAACAAAGGCATTCAAGCTGTCTCATCCATACAACACTCGTTCAAGTCGCAAGAAAAGAATGGAAGACTTTGAGCAAGAGAATGGAGAACTCAGAGAAGAGGTTACTACTCTCAAAGATGCTGTTGAAAGGCTCAATAGTATGGTAGAAGCCCTGGTAGTTGCACAGAATCGACCAACGCTAGAAGAACCACAAAGGACTGTGGTTTCCGAGATTGTTTCTACTCCTATTCCTCAGTATACCATGCCGCCCAACCGACCTTGGGGCATGCCGTATAATTTCATTCCAGACGGGTACACACCCCAGATTCCTCACAAATTCAAAGTACCAGATTTCGAGAAGTACAAAGGGAATTAATGCCCACAAAGTCACCTCGTGATGTACGCTCGAAGGATGTCAACTCAGACTGATAACCAACAATTACTCATTCATTATTTTCAAGACAGCCTGACTGGTGCTGCACTCAATTGGTACATGAACTTGGAAAGTTCAGAGATTTGTACTTTTCGAGACCTTGGAGAGGCCTTCGTCAAACAGTATAAGTACAATCTGGACATGGCTCCCGATAGAGTTCAACTCTGGGCCATGACTCAAAAGGATAGAGAAAGCTTTAAGGAATACGCTCAAAGATGGCGTGAAGTTGCTGCTCAAATTTGTCCACCACTTGAAGAGAAAGAAATGACAAAAATCTATCTCAAGACATTGAGTCCATTTTACTACGGACGAATGGTTGCCAGCGCCCCAAGTGACTTTACTGAGATGGTAAACATGGGCGTACGTTTAGAAGAAGCAGTTCGAGAAGGACGCTTAAACAAAGAACCAGAATCTTCTATTGGTCCAAGGAAGTATGGAAGTTCTTTCCAGAAGAAAAATGATCAAGTTGTCAGTAATGTCTTGCATAAAGCAAAGAAGAAGTTCCCACCTCAAGTTGCTGCAATAACTCCGGTTGTTAACTCAGCGCTAGCTTATCAACCTCAGGGTTCTCAACAACAATTTCAACAAAGGTCGCAGCAACCTCAGCAGCAGGTTCGACCTCCGAATTTCAACAACAATTGGGCAAAAAGGTATCCTCCCTTTGACCCCATACCAATGCGGTATGCGGAATTGTTTCCAACCCTACTGGAAAAAGGACTCATCCAGACGAAGAATCCCCCAAATCCTGCATATGAATCATCACATTGGTTCAAGGCTGACCAGTCTTGTCCTTATCATAAAGGGGCACCAGGTCACAGCATTGAGAACTGTTTCAGTTTTAAGGCCGACGTTCAAAGATTAGTAAAGAGCGGAATGCTATCCTTCAAAGATACTAATCCTAACTTCCAAGCAAATCCTTTGCCGCAGCATAAAGAAGCTTCAGTGAATTTGATAGATCAACACCCCAACGTCATTCAAATCTACGACATTCGTCAAATAGGGGAAAATCTTGTCAGGATGCATGCTAGACAAGCTGGATACGGCCACGTACCACCTCAAAACTACTTCACATGTGGAATTTGTTCAAAGAATAATCAAGGATGTGCTGTAGTTCAAGCTGCATTACAAGAACAAATGGATTTAGGATGGATTCAACACATCCGAGTCAAAACTGAGTACAACGTCAACATGGTTCAAGGATGTCCAGGAGAATACAAAATCTACAAAATTGGAGATCTCGAAGGATCGGTAGTCAGGTTCCATAAGACTTTAAATGGACTTGCCTACTTTGGAACGGATTTCCATCCTTACAGTAGATGCAGAACTTGTCGAAGAAATTCACGAGGATGTTTGCGCGTTCACAGCGACATTCAGAAACTAATGGATGAAAATACCATTACAGTTCTTGCCAACAGAGAAGATGACGAAGTCTTTACCGTGTCTCCTCAAATTAATCAAGATGAACCAACGCAAGTTAAGTATGACAGCAGGAAGACAGCAATTGCTCCGTTAGTCATCTACTTACCAGGTCCTGTACCGTATGAGTCCAGCAAGGCTATACCATACAAGTACAATGCTACATTCATTGAAAATGGTAAGGAAATACCATTACCGTCTATTGTCAATATTCATGATATTAGTCGAGTCACCAAAAGTGGACGAGTCTTCAACAGAACAACAGAAAATATGGAAAAGCCTTCTGAAGAAGCACCACATAGGCAAGACAATCATCCGACCAATGTTGTTCAAGCGAAAGAAAATGATGAGATCTTGAAGTTAATCCAGAGGAGTGAATACAACATCGTAGATCAACTACTACATACTCCGTCTAGGATATCTGTTCTCTCCCTACTATTGAGTTCTGAAGCTCATAGGGAAGCTCTACAGAAAGTTTTGGAACAAGCTTTTGTAGAACATGGTGTTACTGTGGGGCAATTCAACAACATCGTTGCCAACATCTCCGCAGGAACTAATCCGAGTTTCTGTAACGAAGATCTTCCTGAAGAAGGAGTGGACCATAACCTTCCACTTCACATCTCAGTTAGCTGCATGAATGATGTACTTACAGGAGTCCTAATAGACAATGGATCCTCTCTCAACGTCGTGCCCAAATCAACATTGTCAAGATTATCTTTCAAAGATTACCCGCTAAGGGACAGTCACGTCATCGTCAAAGCATTCGATGGATCGAGGAAGTCAGTTTTTTGGAGAAGTAGATCTTCCTATAACTATTGGACCTCAGACGTTCAAAATCACTTTCCAAGTTATGGATATCCCAACACAATACAGTTTTTTGCTAGGTCGCCCATGGATTCATGAGGCTGGGGCAATTACTTCAACACTTCATCAGAAACTGAAGTTCATTAGAAATGACAAATTGGTAACAGTATTTGGAGAACGAGCTCTGATCGTCAGCAACCTGTCATCATTCTCCGACATAGAACCAAAAGAAGTCGCTGGAACTAAATTCCAAGCACTTTCCTTGGATAAGGAAAAAGGAAAGGAGAAAGCAGCGTCTATTTCTTCCTACAAAGATACAATCCAGGTTGTAAAGGATGGCACTACCAGTGGTTGGGGGCACATTGAGATTCCTACCAACAACAAGAACAGAACAGGAGTTGGATTCTTTCCAACATCATCAAAGGCTATTCCAGGAATTGAGGTAGTTCTTCCTATTCTAGAAGCTTTCCGCAGCGGAGGTTTTCTTCAACCTGTTCAACAAACAGTCAATACCATCGGTACGGAAAACACCGATGATAATTTTGAAGTGGAATGTATGTCCTACCTTCTCGAGGCAGGATACATCTCCCTATCAAAGTCTGATTCACCTTGCTGCTATCCGACTAAAGGGTCTGAAAGTAAGACTCAACCAAGCAGTGACGAATTTACAAACAGCTTCACCACCAGAAGTCATGGTTCATCAGAAGAAGTTCCTCCTATCCCCAAAGAAACCTGGTATACATTAGGAGAACCAAGCAGAAAATTCGACTACATGGTGAAATACTCCGCTCTTGAAAGTTCAAAAATCTCTCTGGAAGATATTGTTCCAACTGGATGGAACATTGATTACGAGTACCTCACTCAGCCAAAAGAGATATACAAACCTTGCTATTCATCATCAGCATCTGGTGAAGTCATCATTGAGGATTATATCCCCAAGTCACCTTCCGAGGCTGCAGATCTAGAGTATTCATACCTAGTCAATGCCATCTTGGGAGAAGAGCAAGACCAAAATACAGAAGAGGGTATGCTCCACTTGGAAATGGGTATGCTCACACCGCTCAGTCTTCTGAAGTAGAAGAAGATCGTCTGAGTGTTGCAAAGACTGTGGTTGGTAAATCAAGACCTACCACAGGCCAACTTAAGCCTAAGGTGCCAGATTACCTAGTGCACAATGGGGTTTGCCACTATTGGACAGCTATTGAAGTTTCAACTGTTGTTCGCACTCCTAACTAGGAACTTTCACCGTTATTTTGTCCTCTCACCATAGCCCAGGCTGAAGAGATGTTTCATAGGGCTTTGCATTTTACTATTTCTTAGGAAAATGTCGCTCTTTGCTTCGCCCAAAGAAATAGAGTTTTGTTTTATAGGGTCTTTGTTTCAAGAAATGACTATCTATAAATAAAAATGTCATTTTGTTCCTTCGTTAGTTTTTCCCTTTTCTTTTTTTCGGAAATTGGTAATCCTAAAAAAAACCCTTAAAAAACATCAAAAATTTCTATTAACTGTATACACCGAGTCTTCCTTCGTTGTCTAAATAAAAATTCATCACACATATGCAGATCTCATAAAATACCCCGTTGAAACGTATGATCGTATGACTTCTCCAAGCTTTGGGTTTCCTGTATTTGAAGCGGAGGAAGAAGAAGACGAAGAAATATCAAAGGAAATTTCATAGTTACTTCAACAAAAGCAAGAGGCCATTCAGCCATACAATGAGCCTCTAGAGATCATTAACCTTGATTCTGATGGAAACAGAAAAGAGGTTAAGATTGGAGCTTCACTAAGTTCAGAGATCAGAGAGAGTTTGATACAACTGCTCAAAGAATTCTCAGATGTCTTCGCTTGGTCATATCAGGATATGCCAGGGTTGGATACGAGTATAGTGGAGCATCATTTGCCATTGAAACCAGAATGCCCTCCAATCAAGCAAAAATTGAGAAGGACTCATCCGGAGATGGCCATGAAAATCAAAGAGGAAGTTCAAAAGCAAATTAGTGCTGGTTTCCTCGTCACTTCAGAATACCCTCAGTGGTTAGCTAACATTGTTCCCGTTCCTAAGAAAGACGGAAAAGTCCGCATGTGCATTGACTACAGAGATTTGAATAAAGCTAGCCCTAAGGATGACTTTCCGTTACCACATATTGACATGTTGGTTGACAGTACAGCAAAATCCAAAGTTTTCTCATTCATGGATGGATTTTCGGGATACAACCAGATCAAGATGGCACCTGAAGACATGAAGAAAACAGCTTTCATCACCCCCTGGGGCATGTTCTGCTACCGCGTTATGCCTTTTGGACTAAAGAACGCAGGGGCAACGTATCAAAGAGCCATGACTACACTTTTCCACGACATGATGCATAAGGAAGTGGAAGTCTATGTGGATGACATGATTGCCAAATCAGAAAATGAGGAAGATCATATATAGAATCTGACAAAGTTATTTCAACGCTTACGGAAGTTTCAACTTCGCCTGAATCCCAACAAGTGTACCTTTGGTGTCTACTCAGGAAAACTCCTTGATTTCATCGTCAGCAAACGAGGAATTGAAGTAGATCCAGACAAGGTCAAGGTAATTCAAGAAATGCCTTCGCCCAGAACCGAGAAACAAGTTAGAGGATTTCTTGGACGTCTGAATTACATCTCGAGATTCATATATCTCATGACAGCAACTTGTGCTCCAATTTTCAAACTTCTACAGAAAAATCAAAGTTGCGTCTGGATAGACGATTGTCAGAAAGCGTTCGACAACATTAAGGAATATCTGCTCGAACCACCCATCCTGTCTCCTCCAGTGGAAGGAAGACCTTTGATAATGTACTTAACCGTCTTAGAAGATTCCATGGGTTGTGTCCTTAGACAGCAAGACGAGACAAAGAGAAAAGAGCATGCCATCTACTACCTGAGCAAGAAATTCACTGACTGTGAATCGCGCTACTCCATGCTCGAGAAAACCTGTTGTGCTTTGGCCTGGGCTGCCAAGCCTCTGCGCCAGTACATGATTCGACATACTACTTGGTTGATCTCCCATATGGATCCAATCAAGTACATCTTTGAAAAGCCCGCCTTAACTGGGAGAATTGCCCGTTGGCATATGTTATTATCAGAATACGACATTGAGTATCACGCTCAGAAAGCCGTGAAAGGAAGCATTCTAGCTAAGCACCTGGCTCACCATCCACTCAATGGTCATGAATCAACCAGTTTTGACTTTCTGGAGAGGACGTCATGTACCTCAAGATGAGAGATTACGACGAGCTACTACCAGACGAAGGACCTGAGATAGGATCCCAATGGGGCTTAATCTTTGACGGAGCTGCCAATGCTTATGGACGAGGAATTGGGGCAATCATTGTTACTCCTCGAGGTACCCACATTCCATTTACCGCCAGATTAACTTTCAAATGCACAAACAATGAGGCCGAATATGAAGCTTGCATCATGGGTCTCAAAGAAGCCGTAGATCTAAGAATCAAACACTTGGACGTATACGGAGATTCTGCTTTGGTCATCAACCAAATCAAAGGAGAATGGGAAACACGCCAACCTGGGCTAATCCCTTACAAAGACTGCGCGAGAAGATTGTTACCATTCTTCGACATGGTAGATTTTCATCACATTCCTCGTGAAGAAAATAACTTGGCTGATGCATTAGCCACACTCTCTTCCATGATTAGGATAAATCATTGGAATGACATTCCTCGGATCGATGTCGTGTGCCTGGATAGGCCCGCTCATGTTTTCACAGTAGAAGCAATCATCGACGACAAACCGTGGTATCACGACATCAAGAACTTTCTTCAAAGGCAAGAGTACCCTCTTGGGGCATCAAAGAAAGATAGAAAAACTTTGAGGAAGTTAGCTGGCAGATTCTTCCTGAATGAAGATGTTCTGTACAAGAGAAATTTCGACATGGTTCTGCTCAGATGCGTTGATAGAAAAGAAGCGGAAACACTCATGAGAGAAATACATGAAGGTTCCTTTGGTACTCACACCAATGGACACACCATGACAAGGAAAATACTGAGAGCAGGATATTATTGGCTGACGATGGAGTCAGATTGCTACCAGTATGCAAAGAGGTGTCACAAATGTCAGATCTACGCCGATAGAATTCACGTGCCATCATCTCTTCTCAATATACTCTCTTCCCCTTGGCCTTTCTCCATGTGGGGAATCGACATGATTGGAATGATCGAGCCAAAAGCGTCCAACGGACATCGCTTCATCTTGGTAGCCATAGACTATTTCACCAAGTGGGTCAAAGCAGCTTCATATGCGAACGTCACAAGACAAGTTGTCGTCAGGTTTATCAAGAATCACATCATCTGTCGCTACGGCATTCCTAGCAAGATAATCACTAACAATGGGTCAAATTTGAATAACAAAATGATGAAGGAACTTTGTGAAGAATTCAAGATTGAACATCACAACTCATCTCCTTACAGACCAAAGATGAATGGAGCTGTAGAAGCAGCTAACAAAAACATCAAGAAAATCATTCAGAAAATGGTCATCACTTACAAAGATTGGCATGAAATGCTCCCGTTTGCTCTTCACGGTTACCGTACATCTGTACGTACTTCGACTGGAGCAACTCCTTTATCCCTTGTATATGGCATGGAGGCAGTCCTACCCATAGAGGTTGAGATCCCATCAATGAGAGTCTTGATGGAGGCAAAATTAACAGAAGCCGAGTGGTGTCAAAACAGATTCGATGAATTGAACTTAATCGAGGAAAAGCGCATGACAACTTTATGCCACGGACAGCTATATCAACAGAGAATGAAGAAAGCTTTCGACAAAAAGGTTCGACCTCGCACAATCAAAGAAGCGACCTTGTACTAAAAAAGATTCAATCTTTTCTCACAGATTCGAGAGGGAAATGGACTCCCAATTATGACGACCCATACGTGGTCAAGAGAGCTTTCTCAGGAGGAGCCTTAATACTCACGACTATGGATGGAGAAGAATTCACTCGTCCTGTGAACGTCGACGCAGTCAAGAAATACTTCGCCTAAATAAACAAAAGAACAGCTCGCTAAGTTGAAAACTCGCAAAGAGCAGCTTAGGCAAAAAAGAGTGTCTCGGTGAATCGAAAACCCAAAAGGGCGATTCAGGCAAAAGTTAGAGACATAAAAAATATAATAATCAATCCCGGTAGACTTAAAACCCAAACGGGGTAGTTTACGGAAAAGTTAGGGATATATGGCAAGTAACTGTGTTCAGGATAAACTTGATCATCCAGAAAATCCATAGCGGAGTATTCATCATCAGTAGGTCATCTTCTACGAAGCACGAATACAACGCAATTCAGAGTGGAAAGGAAAGATAACGGTCGTCACGTTTCATCGTAGCCCTTTTTCCAAAAAATTACCAATTTCCAACTTTGTAAATACTCCATGGAATCAAGCATTTGGCTGATTACCATTCCATGAATAATAATTCGAGCCTTGTACCTTTTCTTTACAATCAAGTCTTATTCAGTTTCTTAAAATGCATTTTAAGTTTAAACAGTCATTTTCTTGAAACAAAATGTTTTCATAAAATAAAATGAATTTACTTGCTAAATAAAGGTGAAATTTCTTTCTATGGTTTACAAACAATAGGAAGAATGCAAAGAGTTGCTCCGAAAACGGTTGAGACTCCGGGAACAAATTTCCCCATGAGATCGCTTTGCGAACATCTCCCGATGACGGATATTCACTTCAATTCATATCACTCACTTCAAACAGCGGGCAACCGGTAACCAGTTATCCCCAACGGAGTGCAAACTGCAAGAAGAAGACATCTTCTGATCAACAAAGATTCAAGTCGTATCATAGGATTTCACTTCCGCGACAATTATATTCACATTCACTTTACATTTTATAATCATCATAATATTCATGCATACTTCATACATCATAATTGCATAGTTAGCATAGTCTAGTTAGGCTTTGATCATGTTAGTGCCTGAGTCACTTGGGCATGTACTCAAGCTTCCCCTGCAAAGTCGTGAAAGGGGTTTTTCTTCTTAAGAAAGAAGGTTCATATGCCCGAATCTCCCCAAGAGGTTAACAAATGGTGGTCTTCTAGAGGAAGATAGTTTGTTTACTTTGAGAAATCCCCAGCAAGTCAACAAATGGTAATCTCCCTCAAAGAGATAGTTTGTTCACTCCAGAGCAAAGTCGACAATAAATATATTTTTCAAGTAAGATAGTTTATCCACTTTTGGAATTCCCCACCTGGGATTCTCTGACAAGTCGATAGTTGGCAGTCTTCTCCGGAAGATAGCTTGACCACTTTCGAATTTCCCCACAAAAGTCAGCAAATGGCAGTCTCTTTCAGCAGAAGACAGTTTGCTCACTTTCTCCCAAGCGGAGATAACGGATGGCAGTCTTCTTCACGAAGACAGTTCGTTTAAGGATTCCTTATTTAAAGTCAGCAAATGGCAGTCTCTTTCAGCAGAAGACAGTTTGCTCACTTTCTCCCAAGCGGAGATAACGGATGGCAGTCTTCTTCACGAAGACAGTTCGTTTAAGGGTCCTTATCAAAAGTCAGCAAATGGCAGTCTCTTTCAGCAAAAGACAGTTTGCTCACTTTCTCCCAAGCGGAGATAACGGATGGCAGTCTCCTTCATGAAGACAGTTCGTTTCAGGATTCTTTATTAAAGTTAAGCGAATGGCAGTCTCTTTCAACAGAAGACAGTTCACTCACTTTTTTCAGCGGAGATAACGGATGGCAGCCTTCTTTACGAAGACAGTTCGTCTCGCTTAAAGATTCCTCAGCAAAGTTGACAAATGGCAGTCTTTTTTCAACAAGAAGACAGTTTGTACACTTTTCAATTTCTCGGCAAGGTCAACAAATGGCAGTCTCTTTCAGCAGAAGACAGTTTGTTTCCCCTAGCAATTGACAAATGGCAGTCCTTCGCAAGAAAGACAGTTTGTCTATTTAGTACCCAAGGAAGAGGCAAATGGCATCTCCTTTACGAGGAACAGTTTGTCTAAATTACGGATGTTTCATCCCCATCAAAGTTGACAAATGGTAGTTTTCCTCCTAGAAAACAGTTTGTTAACTCCCCAGCGGAGTCAATTGTAACACCCCATAATTTTAGTTTATTAATTTATTTGGATTTAAATTAAATAATTGGAATTTTAGTATTTTATTTGAATTTAATTGGAGAATGATGGAATAAGAGCTATTGGGCTTGTGGTGTAATGTCAGTAAAAGAGGGGTGCTAATTGGTTAGGCCTTTTACTAAGTTATATTCATTTTATTTTATTTTCATAAATAAGAAAATGAACCAATTGGGGAGAAAAAGGAAGAACACGTGAAAGAGCAAGAGAAGAGAAGAGGAGCAAGGAGGAGGAAAACCCCAAAGCTCAAGGAGAATCAAGAATCTAATTCCAGGTAAGGGGTGATTACTCTAATTATATAGTATTATGATTTTGATGATGATAGGCTTGAATTAAGGAATTAGAATCTCTATTTGGGATGTTAGGTTTTGTGAAATACCAACACCGACATGTATGATTTGATGAATTGACTGCAATTGATGATGTAGTATTGTTACATGGTGTTATGGTATGTTGTTTGTGCATTAGAATCATATATTTTGAGTATTTTGATGTTATTGGTGATCAATTTCGTAATGGTATGAGTTGGTATGTGTTTGGGATGCATAAAAGCCTTAAAAATCATGTTTTTCAGCTTCTGGGTTCGTGGGAACCGGTTCCCATGTGGGAGGAACCGGGTTCCACTGTGTTAGAACGTTAAAAATAGCATTTTTGGGTCCAGGAACCGGTTCCCATGTGGGACGAACCGGGTTCCGGTACAAAATTCCAGCAGCATGTTTTGAAAACTATTCTAACTTTAAAAGCCTCTAATTTTCAAACCGTAAGTCCGTTTTAGACGCCGTTTTGGACGTTGTTTCTTAAATTAAAAACTCTATAATATAAAGTAAAGAAAACAACAATAACTTGATTTTATTTTGGAAATCTTGATTTATTTCGTTGGTGGCGTGTTTTGTACATTGTGTGTAGGATATGGTTAATGTGACAATGTGGTGACGTTATAATGATATAACTTTGATTTGACGTTATATGTGGTGTGAATTATATATGATATAATTGTAGATGGTGCTGAAATCGAATATATTATTCGGTGTTGCTTTTGGTGAGTCATTGGTAATGACATTGTTCATTTTGATCATGACATTGTTCATTTTGATCATGTGGTGATTGTTGTAATCGCATAATGATGATTGATTTGTTTTGAATGATGCATGATACATGTACATACTTATTGGTGATAACTATGTTGAGTTATGTGAGACTATGTTGCTCATCGGATTGGTGATGTTGTAAGTATGTCATATGTGTGCATTCATTCATACGCATTTTTGGTGATGGATCCCGGTGATGAAATGGATCAAAATGTTGGGCATAATTCCCATTGTGTGGAATTTGTGCTGGTTAAACTGTATCTCGGTGATGAAAAAGATCAGTTGGATGGGTGTATCCCATGTATGGTACCACATGCATAAGAGTCTGCATGGTCTTTGTATAAATTGTGACATGTCAGGATGAATTCCAGTGTTATGATTGTGTTGTGTTATTGGTGCATACTTTCGACTTGTGTTTGTGATTGGTATGAATTGATAAATCTGAATATGCTAAGTAGGGTGGATAATTGCTTATGAATTCTATATCGGACGATTTATAATGCTATTTAATTATGATGTAGTCTCACCCTTACTTTAATGATTTCAGATTGAAGTAGCGGCCTAAGCAATCGATGAGGATGACTCGTAGAGTTTATCCGGTTATGTTGGGTCGTGTCGGTCATGCTCTGATCTTGTAACACTGGGGGACGATAGTCTTAGAGTTTACCTGTGATACACTATTTTGCCATTATTGTATAATGTACCGTTGATTTTATCGGAAATGTTTTATAACATTGTTGAATGAGTTTCCGCTGTGTTGAACATGTATTTTGATATTTTTGGATTATTCCTAATAAAGCATGACAAACGACTTGGTATTCTATTTCTTTTATTAATTGTAGCATCCTTGCTGTGTATTTACTCTGATTTTTATTATTTTTCTACGGGGGTTTAGAAGGGTGTTACAATAGTGGTATCAGAGCAGGTCGGTCCGTCCGGCCAATTGTCTAGTCAGTTGAGTTGCGCACAGTTGTATACTGTCGGCGTTTTATCCCTTGGTACACGGCATGTGAGTGAATCACTGTCGGTACTTGTTTTTTTTGTTGTAGGTGTTGGATTGAAACAGGTGTGGGAGAAGCTTCGCTTCTCGGTTGTGTTTCAGTTGTAAGACGATTGATTCAGTAGGCTGTTGTTGGCAACCGTGCAAGCGTTGTTGGAGTTGTTGTTTTCCGAATCGAATGTGACTTGAAATTAGGACTTGATTGGTAGTTAAGTTGGAACATCTGGAAGGAAAATGATTAGAGGTAATTGATGATTATTTGTAAGAGAGGGAAATTAAGAAGTTGAAATGTATCAGCTTTGCTGATGGGCTGCGAAGTTGTCAGTTGAGTAGCCGTGCGTCTCGGAAGAGGTTTAGCTGCAAGTTTGCAGAGAGGATTGTTGTCGTATGTTTCAGAAATCGCACTTCGGCAATGGGATGTGTTGCTTAAGTTATAAGAATGTTTGGAAGTGAAGAGATATGATAAGGGGCTGTTTGGAATGTGACCGAGTTGAAGAGAATGAGTTTTGGAGTGAAATTTTCGTAAGCAAAACGCAGGAAATTGCTGAATAGCTACAGAACTTCGAAAATTCATAACTGGAGTTCTGGACATCCGATTTGAGTTCCGTTTGAAGCGTTGGAAAGCTAAAGAGATGAACTTTGTTATAAAAATGGTTGCAGTAACTGTAACATATTTAATTGTGACAGGATGATGTTGGAAAGAGGTGAAGTTACGGTTACGCGTGCTCTTAGAACTAGACTTGTTTGTTGGTACGGCACGGAATGTCAGTGTCAGAGTTGAACGGATTGAAGGAATAATTAAAAGGTTTGTTGAGAAGCAATTTTAGGAAATTAAGTGTACCATTTGAGGAGTTTTGGAAATATCATTTAAAGTGTCGTTGCATGGCGTCAGTGTTGCAATTTCGGACAACGATTGGAAAATTTATATCTTGAGATCCGAGTATCTGATTTAAGTGTCGTTTGGGGCATTGCGAAGCTGACTTAATAACCATGAGATATATTGTTATTTGATATTTAAAACTTGTTTGAAAATGTGTTCCCCCTTGTAAAAACAGAGACGTGTGGATTCTGGGTTGCTGGGAACCGGTTCCCAGATAGAGACAACCCGATTCCCCATAGTAAAAATCAGAGATGAGTTGTGGGGAGCAGCCAGGAACCGGTTCCTGCGTGGGAGGAACCGGGTTCTACTGTGTGTTTTTGGAGAATTGTTCAACTTTAAAAACCCATAACTTTTGATCCTATGAGGAGATATTCTGAAGTCAGTTAAGGAAGCGTGAAACTTGTTGAATAGGAATGCCTACTACCGCGATTGTTTGAAAGAAAATTGAGTAGAATATGTTGTTGAGGAATAAGTCTATGAGATGTTCGGTAATAAAGATGATTTGAGTGCCAATGGATTTTAGTGAGGAGTGAATTAGTAGGAGAGGTGGAACAAACTTTGGGAACAGTTGAAGTCGTAATTGCGATGTAAAAGTAACGACAGGTATAAAACAAGAATTGTAGAGAATTTCTAACACCTATTGATGTGAGGAAGACTTTGTGGAAATTCCGAGTGGAATGACATTTGGACGTGAAAGATGTCATGGGATTTAGATTAAAACCTCGAGTTATGAATGTTGTCGCGGTCTTTTGCTAAGATGAGGATTTTAATTTGGAACGAGATGAATAGTAATGTACGAGTATACTAGTGATTATGAAGTTTGGAAGTACTTAACAAGTGTGTGATGCTAAGTGACTACGAAGCGGATTGTGTAAAATGTTTGGACGTTGGTGTCTCACCGACAAGAGCCAATGAGAGGGAAGTGTGCGAGTTGTAAAGACTCAAAGTGAATTATTAGACTATGGCGATGTTAATGAGTTTGGGTGCAAACTCGGAAAGGACACTATTATGTAGTAATGACGGTTTATGCTTAAATATGGTTGTCGGCTATCTACTGACAAATTGAGGACTTGATCACCCTTAATCTCTTGTTGATAGTAGACGGAATCATATAGATAGGATGAGCTTGTTTGTTACCTTAATGGTTTAGGATATGATGGATACTAAGCCGTGAGAATAATCACTCACCATGTTGTGTGAACTTATGAAGAAGTGAATACGAAAGAGTGCAATATATTGGATGATGATTTAAGACGGGTAATCAGAGTCGCGCAGCGAAAGTGTGATGCAGAGTAGTGTGCGAGTACTACTCGTGGGCAGTGAGGAATTAATATGCCGGGAGCCTACGTAGAGAACATGAATTGATCTATATGATAGATTTAGAATCTAGTGCATGCAAGGATGTCGTGCTAGAGAATTAGAACTCTTTTGAATAATTGCCGAGACGATGAGTATGTTATTGTGGACGTACTTAGTTAACGAGTATGTATTCAGCGAAGTTAAGGCGATGAGTGTATTCTATATGATGTTATAATAATTTTGTTTCGTTGTTAAGGTGGTATCGTGGATTCCAGATATGAGGAGGAATTATACTCTATGAAAGACGAAGTTGATTTAATTCTTAAAGGAGAGTGGGATTCAGTTTGAGCTATTATGTAAGCAATGGTATATCGAGGCCGATGAGTGTGATCATAACAACTCGTGTGCACTCATTTCCATGGTTGGAATGTTTAATAGATGAAGTAAATCAGGAATTTGTTTTTGAGTGCGAGTAAGTACTGACGAGTGGTAGATTAGTACCATGTATGATAAAGAAGGATTCTGGAACGAATGAGTAAAGAGAGTTGGAATTGGATAAAATTGAGAAATCTAATTGGTAATGATGATCGTAATGAGTAATCAAATAGAGCAGCAAAAGCAGAATGTAACATGTTGGATAATTGCTGGTATAACTTGAGAGGAGTCAGATAGTTGAAATTCAATGGTATAGGAATGTTATTGTCGGACTCTTGAAGGAAGCAGTTGGTGAAAAGTGTAAGTGTTATTTCATCGCCCAGATGGAAAAGTGTGTCTAAGGTTGGTACGTTCGGTAGATGGAATGCTTTACTACAGTGTTGATCGGGTGTGGTCATACCATGGTTGTGTAATTATATTACTCAGTTATTGGGCGTATTGTATGAGTCGCACCTTGACGCCCCATTATCGTTAACCTTGGGAGATATGGCGAGTGGTACACCTTGGGATGGTCAAATGCGACGTAAGAGCTGAGATTGAATGCATGAGGCATGCTTATGTTGGTTATGTCAAATGAATTTTTGAGGTTCGACTAAGAAAGTGTTGACTGAGAACGGGAGAGTCAGAGGATGGACTCTTATCCGAAACTTTTCACTTGGGGTATGTTTTCGAGGACGAAAACTCTTTTAGTGGGGGAGAGTTGTAACACCCCATAATTTCAGTTTATTAATTTATTTGGATTTAAATTAAATAATTGGAATTTTAGTATTTTATTTGAATTTAATTGGAGAATGATGGAATAAGAGCTATTGGGCTTGTGGTGTAATGTCAGTAAAAGAGGGGTGCTAATTGGTTAGGCCTTTTACTAAGTTATATTCATTTTATTTTATTTTCATAAATAAGAAAAAGAACCAATTGGGGAGAAAAAGGAAGAACACGTGAAAGAGCAAGAGAAGAGAAGAGGAGCAAGGAGGAGGAAAACCCCAAAGCTCAAGGAGAATCAAGAATCTAATTCCAGGTAAGGGGTGATTACTCTAATTATATAGTATTATGATTTTGATGATGATAGGATTGAATTAAGGAATTAGAATCTCTATTTGGGATGTTAGGTTTTGTGAAATACCAACACCGACATGTATGATTTGATGAATTGACTGCAATTGATGATGTAGTATTGTTACATGGTGTCATGGTATGTTGTTTGTGCATTAGAATCATATATTTGGAGTATTTTGATGTTATTGGTGATCAATTTCGTAATGGTATGAGTTGGTATGTGTTTGGGATGCATAAAAGCCTTAAAAATCATGTTTTTCAGCTTCTGGGTTCGTGGGAACCGGTTCCCATGTGGGAGGAACCGGGTTCCACTGTGTTAGAACGTTAAAAATAGCATTTTTGGGTCCACGAACCGGTTCCCATTTGGGACGAACCGGGTTCCAGTACAAAATTCCAGCAGCATGTTTTGAAAACTATTCTAACTTTAAAAGCCTCTAATTTTCAAACCGTAAGTCCGTTTTAGACGCCGTTTTGGACGTTGTTTCTTAAATTAAAAACTCTATAATATAAAGTAAAGAAAACAACAATAACTTGATTTTATTTTGGAAATCTTGATTTATTTCGTTGGTGGCGTGTTTTGTACATTGTGTGCAGGATTTGGTTAATGTGACAATGTGGTGACGTTATAATGATATAACTGTGATTTGACGTTATATGTGGTGTGAATTATATATGATATAATTGTAGATGGTGCTGAAATCGAATATATTATTCGGTGTTGCTTTTGGTGAGTCATTGGTAATGACATTGTTCATTTTGATCATGTGGTGATTGTTGTAATCGCATAATGATGATTGATTTGTTTTGAATGATGCATGATACATGTACATACTTATTGGTGATAACTATGTTGAGTTATGTGAGACGATGTTGCTCATCGGATTGGTGATGTTGTAAGTATGTCATATGTGTGCATTCATTCATACGCATTTTTGGTGATGGATCCTGGTGATGAAATGGATCAAAATGGTGGGTATAATTCCCATTGTGTGGAATTTGTGCTGGTTAAACTGTATCTCGGTGATGAAAAAGATCAGTTGGGTGGGTGTATCCCATGTATGGTACCACATGCATAAGAGTCTGCATGGTCTTTGTATAAATTGTGACATGTCAGGATGAATTCCAGTGTTATGATTGTGTTGTGTTATTGGTGCATACTTTCGACTTGTGTTTGTGATTGGTATGAATTGATAAATCTGAATATGCTAAGTAGGGTGGATAATTGCTTATGAATTCTATATCGGACGATTTATAATGCTATTTAATTATGATGTAGTCTCACCCTTACTTTAATGATTTCAGATTGAAGTAGCGGCCTAAGCAATCGGTGAGGATGACGCGTAGAGTTTATCCGGTTATGTTGGGTCGTGTCGGTCATGCTCTGATCTTGTAACACTGGGGGACGATAGTCTTAGAGTTTACCTGTGATACACTATTTTGCCATTATTGTATAATGTACCGTTGATTTTATCGGAAATGTTTTATAACATTGTTGAATGAGTTTCCGCTGTGTTGAACATGTATTTTGATATTTTTGGATTATTCCTAATAAAGCATGACAAACGACTTGGTATTCTATTTCTTTTATTAATTGTAGCATCCTTGATGTGTATTTACTCTGATTTTTATTATTTTTCTACGGGGGTTTAGAAGGGTGTTACATCAATGAATGGCATTCTTCGTCGAGAAGATAGTTCAGATTCCTTAGCATAAGTCGACGAATGGCAGTTTTCGTCCCGAAGACAGTTCATCCGCTTTCAAGAAAAGTCATTAGCTCCTCAAAAGTATGCATGATCATATGACATTCCTCCAAGGACTTTGAATTAAAAGAAAGTATGATGAAGTTTCTTGTCATCCATCGACTGGCATCTCTCCGACAGACATCGGCGAAAAGTTTGATGAGGAAACTTACCGTTGGAAATTTTCTCTTTATCTGAGATATTGTCCAAAATCACAACTAAGACCAGTTTCGAGACACAGACATCCGGAACGAGGGGAGGTTGCTTACCTTTTTCTAAGCATCGACACTTAGTTAAAGAAGATGGATTGCGCATTCTGCATTGTCGTCCATTCACCAGAGTCCGCATAACATATTTCTACAGGAATTTTGTCCCCTCATCCCCCGCCGAGTGCAGCAACGGGATCAGGTCGTGCAAGGATTTTATTATCACTACAACATCTCAGGAACGCCCAAAATTCGGGCATTCTTTGGTATTTAAGTCTCTTTCACGTAGGAGAGATCGAGATATCAATCTCTCTCCCTCCGGATGAAAGAAACTTAAATAGGGGCATCTGTTATACCCTAATTTTGACCCCCCCTGAGATGTCACACCTCCAGACTTTTCATCAAATTCAAAACAAATGCTCAGAGCAGTCACCTATTCCTCTGGTACTTAAATCAAGGATGTTCAGGAACAAAAGAGCTCAGGAAAAGGATCAATCAATAAAAGGATTAGTCTCCAATACAATCATGCGACTCAAAAAAGCTTCATTCTATTCACCTATGGTTGGTTAGACACCCAATCATCTGGGCTCAGATTTGCTTAATTCACCAATCTAGGGTTTTGAGCCCATCAGGGACTATAATCAGGGATCACATTTGGGAAACCCTAAAAAGCTCCATGGAATCTATCAATTGGTTAAAACATATTCAATTGGTTCATATGACTACCCATTGGGCATTACACTTCAATTCAAGATCTACAGTCATCAATTTCATCTGGTTGACGATTAGGGTTTCTGACTTAATTCACCTGGACAGTTGACTTTTAGTCAAGACATGGATCCAAAACTCAAAACATGGCTCAAGGACTTCTATTACCTCAATATAATCCATTCACATCACTCATTTAAGGAGGAGAACTTGATTCATCACAAAAATCCAAGATGTCACTTCATTTGGAAAAAGTCAACTATACAAAATTACCTTAGACTTTTGGGATTTTTAGTCAAACCATGACTTTTAAAGATCAATATCATCAATATATGATTATTCAAGTCATTTGGAAAAAGAAATTCAAGAAAATTCATCATGGATCAAAAAGTCAGGAATTAGGGTTTTTGAGGGCATTATGGGAACTCAAGATTTCACCTACACAACTCAAAAAACTTCCAACATAAAAGTTGTAGATCTTGCAAAATAAAACAACATTTTACAATGCAACTTTTTTCAAGAAATCAATCATTTAAGAGATTTGGGATTTGGAAGTTATAGGCCTTAAAAACTTAGAAATTTTTCTAAGTGTTTTTGACCTAGTTTTTTTCCAACTTTGGGCTCATTTTTCACAATTTTCCCAAATAATTATGAAGAAACCCCAAACTAATGAATTGAAGTAGATGTTTAGGGCTTTCCAAATTGTGCTCAACCTCCTCCAAATTCATTTTGAGCTAGGAGTTATGCTTGTTCAAAGTTGGCCTCATGGAGTAAAATTATAGGTCATGTACAATTTGAAACTTTGCAATTTTATGCAAATGGCTTCACTAAATGATGTTACACGACCCATAATATATCTGAAAGCATACCATACATCCATTTTCATCATTGCATAAGGATTGAAGAATATTCCCAAAAACAAAGGCATGTGATTATGTAATGATTACATTTGGGAATTTATGGCAAATGGATGAATCACCAATTGGAATCTTCTCCCAACCAATTGATACTCTCCTCTGCATCACAATTGTCCCCTAAGATCAGAAGAGATCAATGGATAGGGAGCTAGCTCGAAAATGCAATGATCACATTTGCAAGATTCCTTGAATTTCTTCATGGCCAAGAAACCAAAATGACTTCACTAAGCAAGCTCACTCCTATGCAATTACACTGAACTCTTTGCCTATAAATACAAGTTCTCTCCTTCATATTAATCACACCAAAGCAACCATAATTATTGCTTTCTCCTCTTTCCTTTCATACTTAGCATTTTCAAAGGTTCTTTGGCAAGAAGACTCGGGTTCTTCAAACCAGAGCTCTTCATTTGAAACTAAGTGTTCTAATCTTTCAAGGAGGTCCATTAGAGGTGATCCAAACATCTGGAACACTTCTGTAAGTGCAAGAACACCATCTTCACTTTCAATTTGGATCAAAGTCAGTTGGAGGTCTGTAGCACGATTCAAGAGGTGTCAAGCAAGTCCAAGCATCCAAACATGTTCCTTAGGGTGTGGTGAAGCTATCCAGATGGTCGCAGCTCATCTGTAACTGCAGATTCATCGACCTCCATGCTCACTTGAAGCTCAATTTGAAGGAATCGGGTTGGATGATTCTGAGGTGTTCAAGTCCAAATAAGCATTCAGTTAGCACCACTGAGTCCCCAGGAAGCTTTTAGGATCACTCACACAAGCCCAGGTGTTCCCCATCATCCTCACGATCTTCATTTTCTGAGGTACTTTTCTAAACTCCAACACTCTAATTTAAGTACTCTTTACAATATATCTCGATACCAGTTTGTTCAACTTTTAGGATCACTCACATAAGCCCAGGTGTTCCCCATTTTTTTGAATTCTCAGGTCTGAGTTTAAAATAAATTTAGTGGTGGGTGTGTTATTTACGAATTCATCGTAATGGCCCGATGGTTACAGCGTGCGTCCAAAGTCTCTCTCTTGCCCAAGGTCTGGGGTTCGAACCCCCCCCCCCCCCCTCAGACCTTTTGTTTTGTTCATTTTTATTTTCTCATTTATGCACTTGTTTTCAAATATAATGAGCTGAAGGTGTTTGTCTAACAAGCTACGCGCGTGGTCCAGATGGTGAGTGTTTTGAGTGGTGACCTAGAGGGCGTGAGTTCAAGCCCTTTGGGAGACAAAACCTTATTTTTTATCACTTTTCCCATTCAATTTCTTCACAACTTTAACTAATTAATTCACCAATCAAATTAAATCATTTTCACTTGATTTTTCACACACTTCTCATTTAATATATCTATTTTGAGGATATCCAAATAAATCACAAAAAAATATATTATTTCAATATATTTTAATTAGGTTTAAAATCATATGTTTTAAGTATAGTTTAATACTTTAAAAATATAGTTTTCATTTGATTTTCAAAACATAATCTCTCATAAATATTTTAGTGATGAAATCCTATTTATTTAGGTCTTAAGAAGGTATAGATTTTGTCTTTATCCTAATTAATTTGACTTTTCAAAACTGTTTCTTAACTCAAATTAAACAGGCGATCAAGGTTTTCAAACAACGAAACTTTGTATCATTTCAAATCTTTCAACTGTTTTTTTTTCATAAATAGTAAATAAATCTCTGGGCCTCTAATAGAGTGTATGTCCCAACACCTTTTTCTTTTCATAGTTTGTTTTCAAAAACTGTATTTACAAAATCCTCTTTCTGTTTTCAAAACATTCTTTTGGTATTTGAAGGGCATTATTCCCGATGGAACTCTTCAGATACCTATGTGACCTTTGTCCATCTTCACTTCTTCTGTTTTCAAAAACCTTTTACTGTTTACAATAAATATTATACTGTTATCAACAAAGTTGTTGGTAAGGCTTTGTACATACATCTTCAAAGGCCTCCACTCCATCCAAGTTAGGCTTTATAGCTTTCATTTTTACAGTCTTTATTTAAATTACTGTCTAATATAAATTGTTCATATATTGTTTAGAACTACGTCTAAGTGTAAACCTTAGGACAGTTAAACTATATATATATATTATAGGAATATGGCCTAGGATTGAGAATGTCTTCCCGGTGAAGGCTCTTTCCTAATTAGAGATCTTTTAGTTCAAACCCTCAAGATGAATTATTCCCGGTGAAACATCTTGAAAAAGCCTTAGAACCCAAACTAGGACACATCCACCCAAAGAGGAATTATTCCCGGTGAAACCTCTTACCCATTTGCTTAGAGCCAAAATAAGTTCAAAACCACATAGCTTTCTCTTGTGCTATAACAAGGACCCTCGGTGACCCTCGATTAGCCTCCTCTTGGACTTTGTACAAGGACCCACAGGCTTCTTAAAAGCATTCCCAGCTTCCTCTTGAGCTTGTATACAAGGACCCATCAGGTTTCTTATAAACACAGGAACAGGTCTTTAGTGACCTTTTAGCCTACCCTGGTGAGTTTCTTCCACTCTTTAAACCAGACTTTAACAAGCTAAGAATGTCTCAATCTCATATTGAGTCCACCTTTTGGAATAAGAGACATGGACAGTCTCTTTCACCCTTGTCTTCATTAATCTTCCTTAGCAGAGTCTAGGATCCATAGTTATCTATCCTCAATCAGAGTCAGCCTTAATCTTGGGCTTTAAACAAGAAGTCTTAATTAGATAATCTTTCGGCTATCATTCAAAATCCCTGGAAAGGGTTAGCTTCCAAAAAATCAGTCTTTTAATAGATAATTTCACCAGTTGAGTTAAAATCCCTGGAAAGGGTTAGCCTCCAAAAATTGAACTTTCAAAAGATAAACTCTCCAGCTAGAGTCAGCCTCAATTCTGGGCTTTGTACAGGACACAAAAACTTCTTAGTTTAAGTCAAATCCCCGTTAGAATTATCTCTCAGAGTCAATAAAATAATCAATCAATCAAAAGCCTCAAGCTTGGGCCTCATACAAGCCAGCTAAAAATCAAATCTTTCAAACAGTAGATAGACATAGCTTATCTCTATAGAGAGATATTTCTCCTATCTCACCATATTCAAACAAACAAACATTTCAATTTCAATTTCAAACATTCTCCCATTTAGGACTTTGAAAGGCATTCTCTGAGGAAAACAAACCCAGACTTGTACACTTTCCCTAATTTGGATGAGAATTCTTCTTTCATTCAAGAGGCATGTGGCTGTCATACTTGATCAACCAAGTAGGCTCCCTCTCTTAATGAAATGAATTCAGTTTTTCTGTCACTCTTTTAAATGTTTGTGGTGGAATAGTAGAAATACCTCTTTGTAAAGATGATTTCATGTCTCTTTACTGTAAACAAAGATTTAATTCAAGCTTCAACCTTGAGCTTCAAGCAAGGCACCAAAAATAATTAATTTCCCTAATTAGTTCTCCGAACTACAAAAAGCTCTGACTTCCATTAGGGATATGTAGGCATGAGGTTCACAAGGAATCTCAGCGAGCTAATAAAAAACCAAAAATAGTCAGTCTGTCTTTTCAAATCAAAATTTCATTCCTTCTCCTAACACAAAGGAGAAACTTTCCCAATAATAAGCAACAAACACAATCACATATACACAGAGAAGGTTCCCGTAGAGTACTACGGATATGTAGGGTGCTTAAACTCTTCCTTATGTATAACCGACCTCCCGGACTCCAGAATTTCTAGTCTAGGTGAATCCCCACACTTATCAAACTCCTAGGGTTTATTTGAGATCTTTTTTCCCCTTTCCTACTCGTAGGATAATTAAAAAGTTCATGTGATATCGTTGGAAGAACTTAAACAAAATTCATCCCGCCCCGGGCGCATTCTCCTTCCAAATTCCGCGTGAAGGGTCTAGCGTGCCGTCCTCCCAAGTGAAACGGGGAGGTAAAAAAATGACACCACAATCAGTTGGTTGGAGCGTGTGTGTTTAGAAAGATTGATTTGAGGTCTGGGTATCATCAGATTCGTGTGAAGGCGGAGGATATTCTGGAGACTGCTTTTAGGACAAGGTATGGTCATTATGAGTATTCTTTTATGCCGTTTAGTGTGACTAATGCACCTGGTGTATTCATCGAGTATATGAATAGGTTTATTCATGATTATCATGACAAGTTTGTGGTTGTGTTCATTGATGATATTTTGATCTATTCTAAGAGTGACGATGATCATGCTGGGCATTTGAGAATTGTGTTATCGGTGTTGAAAGAGAAGAAGTTGTTTGTTAAGCTTTCTAAGGGCGAATTTTGGTTGAGTGAAGTTAGTTTCCTTGGCCATGTGATTTCGAGTGGAGGTATTTCAGTTGATCAGTCAAAGATTGAGGTTGTATCTCAATGGGACCTAAGTCTGTTTCTGAGATTAGAAGTTTTCTTGGCTTGGCGGGTTATTATAGGAAGTTCATTGAGGGATATTCTAAGTTATCTTTGTCGTTGATGCTGTTGACTAGAAAGGGTCAAGCTTTTATTTGGACTTTGCAATGTGAAGCTAATTTTTAAGAGCTTAAGAGAAGATTGACTTCTGCTCCTATTTTAATTTTGCCGAATCTGTTGGAACCGTTTGTTGTGTATTGTGATGCTTCATTGTTGGGTTTGGGAGATGTTTTGATGCAAAAAGGGCAAGTGGTATCTTATGCTTCAAGGAAACTTAAAGTTCATGAGAGGAATTATCCGACGCACGATTTGGAGTTGGCCGCCGTTGTGTTTGTTTTGAAACTTTGGAGGCATTACTTGTTTGGATCAAGATTTGATGTTTTTAGTGATCACAAGAGTTTGAAGTATTTGTTTGATCAAAAGGAATTGAATATGAGACAACGAAGATGGTAACGTGCAGGTTCAGACGAGTAGTTGCTCGATTCGTGGCTTCCTTAGAGAGCTCCAAGTTTCGTTTTTGATTAGGTAGTGAGTCGATGCTCTGTTTATGTAACACTTGGTTAGGATTAGTGCATTGAACTCATTTTTCCATTTGGATTTGTATCTTGATACTACCGTATGATTTCGCATGATGTTTATTGTTTTTGTTGGAGGCCTTAGTGCCAAATATTTTGGATATGTTTCTATGTTTCCATTTGGATGATATTGAGACATGATCATGGTATGGGACATGGATCATTTATACAATGCATGAGTGTTTTTGATTCCGCTGTGTATGCATATTTGATTTAAATTATGCCAAGTAAATGTGTTATATTGATGACCAGATGTATCTTATGTAGACGAATGTATTGATTTTTGGTTTTTAAACGCTTTTAGTTTTTGAAAACGTCGTTGTGACGCCCCTTGTTATATGCATGTTAACTCTGAGTAATTGTTTATGATTATTAATTAGGGTATTAGAAAGGGGTGTTACATTAGTGGTATCAGAGCATGGTCGACTAGTTGGTCACAGTCGTTAATGTCTTTATTCCCGTTGTATTAGATTTTTGTATCTGACACGATCGATATCGTGTTGTCTGGTTAGTTGTGGTTATCGTAGGACAATGGTTGCTGGAAGGAACGATGATTTCATTAGTTATGCATTGAGGATGTTGACTGGATCTCTTGGTCAAATTCCTCAAGCTAATGCTGGAAATCGGAATGGTGATGATGATGAGTATCGTGCTTTGGGGAAGTTCCAAAGGAACAATCCTCCTATCTTTGAGGGGGAGCATGAACCGGATAAAGCTCAAGCTTGGTTGAAGGCAATTAAGAAGATTTTTCGGGTCATGAATTGCACCGATGCTCAGAGAGTGCAGTTTGGTACTCACATGCTGGAAAAGGAAGCTGAGGATTGGTGGGGCAATATGGCTCAGAGGTTTGATGAGGAAGGAATTCAGGTTACTTGGGATCGTTTTCGAGATGCATTTTTGGAAAACTATTTTCCGAAAGATTGTCATGGAAAGAAAGAGGTGGAATTCCTTGAGTTGAAGCAAGGAAATGGTACCGTGGCGGAGTATTCTGCTAGATTTCAAGAGCTTATCAAGTATTGTCCTCACTACAATACTATGAATGCGGAGAAATCTAAGTGTTTGAAGTTTGTGAATGGTTTGAGACCTGATATCAAGAAGGCGATTGGTTATCAACAGATTACTCGTTTTACGGAGTTGATTAATAAGAGACAAATTTATGATGAGGATAGTAGGGAGAGTGCTTCTCACTACAAGGCTATGAATGAGAAGAAAGATCAATATCGTGGGAAACCGTATGATAGTAATAAGAAAGCTGGTTTTGGCGGAAAGCCAAGTGGGGGAGGATCTAGTGCTCCAATCAAGTGCTTCAAATGTGGTGTTGAGGGACATCGTGTTGTTAATTGTTCCAAAGTTGAAGTGACATGTTTCATGTGTGGCAAGAGTGGTCACAAGGCAAACGAGTGTAGAGGTGGTTCGAAAGTGACTTGTTACAATTGTGGGGATCAAGGTCACATTAGCATTAAATATGATAAGCCAAAGAAGGAACAAGCGAAAGGGAAAGTGTTTGCATTGTCTGGAGCGGAGGCTTCTACCGATGATAGGCTAATCCAAGGTACGTGCTTTATTAATGGTACTCCTTTGATTGCTATTATTGATACCGGTGCGACACATTCTTTCATTTCTTTTGATTGTGCTAAGAGGTTGAATCTCGTGTTATCTGACATGCGTAGAAGTATGGTTATTGATACACCTGCCATGGGTTCTGTTTCTACTTCTTATGTGTGTTTGAATTGTCCGTTGAGTATTTTTGGTAGAGATTTTGGGATTGATTTAGTTTGTCTTCCGTTAGAGCAACTCGATGTGATTTTAGGTATGAATTGGTTGGAATTTAATCGAGTGTATATCAACTGTTTTGATAAGACGGTTATCTTTCTTGAGATTGGTGTTAGAGAAGATTTGTTTTTGTCTGCTAAGCAAGTTGATGAGTCTGTGAAAGATGGTGCTGAGTTGTTTATGTTATTGGCAATCTTAGATGTGCATGAGAAGAGAACCATCGAGGAATTTCCAATAGTTTGTGATTTTGCGGATGTATTTCCTGAGGATGTAAGTGATTTACCGCCAGAACGTGAAGTTGAGTTTTCAATTGATTTAGTTCTTGGAACTAGTCCTGTATTGATGGCTCCATATATGATGTCTGCTTCTGAGTTGAAAGAGTTGAAGAGTCAACTTGAAGATTTGTTGGAAAAGAAGTTTATTCGTCCTAGTGTATCACCGTGAGGTGCACCTATTTTGTTGGTTAAGAAGAAGGAAGGTTCTATGAGGCTTTGTGTTAATTATAGGAAATTGAACAAAGTGACGATTAAGAATAAGTATCCACTTCCGAGGATTGATGATTTGAAGGATCAGTTGGTTGGAGCATGTGTGTTAGCAAGATTGATTTGAGGTCTGGGTATCATCAGATTCGTGTGAAGGTGGAGGATATTCTGAAGACTGCTTTTAGGACAAGGTATGGTCATTATGAGTATTCTGTTATGCCGTTTGGTGTGACTAATGCACCTAGCGTATTCATGGAGTATATGAATAGGTTTTTTCATGATTATCATGACAAGTTTGTGGTTGTGTTCATTGATGATATTTTGATCTATTCTAAGAGTGACGATGATCATGCTGGGCATTTGAGAATTGTGTTATCGGTGTTGAAAGAGAAGAAGTTGTTTGCTAAGCTTTCAAAAGGAGAATTTTGGTTGAGTGAAGTTAGTTTCCTTGGCCATGTGATTTCGAGTGGAGGTATTTCAGTTGATCAGTCAAAGATTGAGGTTGTATCTCAATGGGACCTAAGTCTGTTTCTGAGATTAGAAGTTTTCTTGGCTTGGCGGGTTATTATAGGAAGTTCATTGAGGGATATTCTAAGTTATCTTTGTCGTTGATGCTGTTAACTAGAAAGGGTCAAGCTTTTATTTGGACTTTGCAATGTGAAGCAAATTTTTAAGAGCTTAAGAGAAGATTGACTTCTGCTCCTATTTTGATTTTGCCGAATCTGTTGGAACCGTTTGTTGTGTATTGTGATGCTTCATTGTTGGGTTTGGGAGGTGTTTTGATGCAAAAAGGGCAAGTGGTATCTTATGCATCAAGGAAACTTAAAGTTCATAAGAGGAATTATCCGACGCACGATTTGGAGTTGGCCGCCGTTGTGTTTATTTTGAAACTTGGGAGGCATTACTTGTTTGGATCAATATTTGATGTTTTTAGTGATCACAAGAGTTTGAAGTATTTGTTTGATCAAAAGGAATTGAATATGAGACAACGAAGATGGTAACGTGCAGGTTCAGACGAGTAGTTGCTCGATTCGTGGCTTCCTTGGAGAGCTCCAAGTTTCGTTTTTGATTAGGTAGTGAGTCGATGCTCTGGTTATGTAACACTAGGTTAGGATTAGTGCATTGAACTCATTTTTCCATTTGGATTTGTATCTTGATACTACCGTATGATTTCGCATGATGTTTATTGTTGTTGTTGGAGGCCTTAGTGCCAAATATTTTGGATATGTTGCTATGTTTCTATTTGGATGATATTGAGACATGATCATGGTATGGGACATGGATCATTTATACAATGCATGAGTATTTGGGATTCGGCTATGTATGCATACTTGATTTAAACTATGCCAAGTAAATGTGTTATATTGATGACCAGATGTATCTTATGTAGACGAATGTATTGTTTGTTGGTTTTTAAAAGCTTTTATTTTTTTTAATACGTCGTTGTGACACCCCTTGTTATATGCATGTTTACTTTAAGTAATTGTTTATGATTATTAATTGGGTTATTAGAAAGGGGTGTTACATTGATCAAATAAACAACTTTTCCTCTTATCAAGATTCATCAAAAAATAATTATTTTGAGAGATATGGAATTGTGAAGTTTATGTTCAAAAAACTTAAAAAAATTTTAAGTGTTTTCACTTGAATTTTTTCCAACTTTGTGGCCATTTTGCTCCATGATCCAAGAAGAGTTTGAGAAAACTTTTAACAAGTATATTAAATTATGTAGCAAGGGCTTTCCAAATTGTCTTTTAGCATGGAATTTCATCACTTGAGCTATGAGATATGATTTTGCAAAGAAGGCACCATAACAGTTGAATAACTCCATGAACATAAAGAAGTTATGAACCAAAACCATTTCAAATGCAAAGATTCCATTCTTGTAGCCCATGTAACTTGTTCCAAACACCAAATTCAGAAGATTACACTTGCTTTTGAGCTATAATCCAAGTGTTTCAAGCATTATCCAATTGATCATCCCATTAATGGCATAAAGATCACACTTCCATTTTGAAAAAAAGGCTTTAATCACAACCACTCTTCTCTTGAGACACTACATGGTTCTTGTTGCAGCAAAAGAAACACAAATCCAACAAGCAAGCTCTCCATGTTCAGAAAAAAGTCTCCAAGCATGCCTATAGTCTTGTACCACACCATGGGAAACCTAATTTTCTCTTTTCTTCATAAACAAGCAAGATGGTACAAGTATCACATGGGAACTCAAATGAATCATATTTTTCCCTCCACAAACCTAATTTATGCCTATAAATAGAGGGCCTTGCTTCCATGATCAAACACACAAGAAATCCTAAAGACACCCTCTAATTCCAAAGTCCATTTTTTGTGTCATTTGCGTTTTGATAGAAATTCTGAGTTAGAGAAGTTCTGAGTGCAAACCAATCATTATAATAGCTTCCATACACCATTTGTGACCTGTCGATCACCTCCACCACTTCCAAAAACACCTCAAACTCATAATCACTACCCAACCTCCATTAAAGCTTCCATAAGAGCCTCAACCTTCAAATCTTCATTCCATAAGCTCACTAGCCAAATTAATCATCCAAACACCTTCTATATGTCATATTGAAGCTGTCCAGATCATTAACTAACCACTATAACACTTAGAATCCATTGTTGCACTTTAAGTTTCTTGTTTTGTAGAAGCAATCGAGTTTTAGGTTCCAGGGGTTTTAAAGGGCAATTAAGCATTCATTTAACTTCCCTACATCACAAGGAAGCTATCCAGATCCATCAAGGAGTTTTGTAACACCTCCAGGTTCAGTTTGACCTCCATTTTCAGAGGTAAAGAACTCAAACTCGAGCTCTATCATCTAGGCATCAAACCTTGCAAAACATGATACCATTTTGTTTAGAAAAATGTAAGGAACAATAGCCCTAAGATTTCGGGGCTTGATTGTGTGTTTTAAGAATTTAATTTTAAAAAATAAATTTTAGGGTTCATACGTATTTTCCAGAAAATTACATGTTTGAGTATGAATTAATTAATGATAGTTATATAGTTGAGTTTGTAGCTTAATGTTGATCACATTAGTGTTTTACTTTGTGAAAATTGATCAAGTTTTGGAAAAGTTTGAATTTGAATCCGTTGATGTTGCATGCGTCGCTGAATGAAGAAAATGAAGTTTGGAAATTCCATTTCTGAAACTTAGTTTGTAATATATTTATTTGCAAGGTATTCCACTAACGAATTCATCGTTCTAGCAGAGTTGGCAATGTGTGTGTTATATGTTAGAACAAGAAATGTTCTGATCAATATTCTTATTTTTGATGATAACATTATGTATGAATTTTGTATAAGACAATGTGGTACTCTAATCCTTTACATTTTCCATTTCAGGAAATATTTAAAGAGTATGCACAAATCAGCGCTCAGAAGCACTGACTCAGAAAGTTCTGGATGGCTTCATCAAAACATGCTCTGGCAAGACATCAGAAGATGTTCATGCAGAATCAGAACATGAACTGGAAAGCATCAGAAGATGGAAGTCAGAAGTAGAAGCTTTGGAGCTCTGATGGTATCACGCTCAAAGCTCTTCAAAGTCAGAAGACAGAAGATGCTATGCACCAAAGCTGATGATTCTGATATTCAAACGTTGTTATCTACAAATCTGAGTCCAGAAGAAAGTACAAGATGAAAGGCTGTAACGTCAAATATGTGACTGACAAAAGGAACGTTAGAAGCTACAAAAGGCAAAGCCAGTAAAAGCAGCAAAAACATGGCTCGAGGTAGTTGACAAAAGTGTGAAACACTAAATGCAGCTTTGTACTATTCATGCAAAGCATTAAATGCATCCCAACGATCATTTCCTCAAAAGCGCCTATATATATAAGTTCTGATCAGAAGCAACATAGAACACTTGCGCAAACTTACAGAAACACTGTCAAATTCAAAAGCTAAAAAACTTAATCTTTAACCTCACAAACTCTTTATAATATTTAGTGAGTGTTAAGAATAGAACTTAAGAGAAATATCACAGTTGTGATTACAGCTTTATTAGAAGCATCCAAACTCTTGTAAACTTTATTTTACATTGATTGTGAAAGGATTCCCAGAGTGATCAAGTTGTGATCTGTAGACTCTAGAAGACTTAAAGGGTATCTAAGTGGAAAACCATTGTATTCAGTTGGATTAGTGGATTAAATCCTCAATTGAGGTAAATCCCCATGTCAGGGGTAGACTGGAGTAGTTTGGTTAACAACGGACCAGGATAAAAATAATCGTGTTCATTATTTTTATCTTCCAAGTTTTTTTAGTTACACTTATTCAATCCCCCCATTTCTAAGTGTTTTTCACTCCTTCAATTGGCATCATAGCACCGGTTCTAAGTGCAAGCACTTAATCGTGTTAGACAAAAGATTCAGGGAGAAAAACACATAGTCAAAATGGTTGAAACAAGTTCATCTACTCCTACTCCTGAACACAATAATGGTGACAATGGAAGCAGTAGCTTTAATGGTTAAATAGACCACCAGTCTTTGATGGTGAAAATTTTGAGTATTGGAAGGATAAGCTTGAAAGTTACTTTCTTTGTAAAGATGGTGATTTATGGGACTTAGTGTTGGATGGTTACAAACATCCTGTGAATGCACGAGGAGTCAAGATTACAAGACAAGCCATGAGTGATGACCAAAAGAAAGAATTCAAGAATCATCACAAGTCAAGGACCATATTACTACATGCTATCTCTCATGCTGAGTATGAGAAGATAACAAACAGAGAAGCAACTCATGATATCTTTGAATCATTAAAGATGACTCATGAGGGTAATTCTCAAGTAAAGGAGACCAAGGCTCTAGCTCTAATCCAGAAGTATGAAGCATTCAAGATGGAGGAAGATGAGAACATTGAAGCAATGTTTTCAAGGTTCCAGACTCTGACTGCTGGATTGAGAGTGCTTGATAAAGGCTACACCAAAGTTGATCATGTAAAGAAGATCATCAGAAGCTTACCCAGAAGATGGGGACCCATGGTGACTGCATTCAAGATTGCTAAGAATCTGAATGAAGTGTCTCTTGAAGAGCTGATCATTGCCCTGAGGAGTCATGAAATTGAGATGGATGCAAAAGAACCTCAGAATAAAGGTAAGTCCATTGCATTAAAATCTAATTATAAAAAATGCACTAATGCTTTTCAGGCTGAAAAGGAAGATTCTGACGAGTCAGAAGAAGAAGAAGAAGAAGAAGAAGAAGAAGAAGATGAACTATCTCTGATATCTAGAAGAGTAAATCAACTCTGGAAAAGCAAGCAGAGAAAGTTCAAGAACTTCAAAAGACCTGAGAAGGGAGAATCTTCTAGACACAGACGATCTGACAAGAAGAAGGTGACTTGCTATGAATGTAAAGATCCTGGACATTACAAGAATGAATGTCCAAAGCTTCAGAGGGAAAAGCCCAAGAAAAAGTTTGAAAAGAAGAAAGGCTTAATGGCTACCTGGGATGACTCAGATTCTTCTGATCAAGAGTCAGACTCTGAAGATGAGCAAGCAAACATAGCACTGATGGCCACTGTTGATGAAGAATCAGAATCTACATCAGACTCAGATTCTGAAGAGGTATTTTCTGAACTTTCTAGAAATGAGTTAGTTTCCAGCTTAACTGAACTTCTGGAAATCAAGGCTCAACTTAGTATCAAATACAAAAAGCTGAAAAAAAGCTCTTTGCATCTGAAACTAAGAAACTTGAAATAGAAAACTCTGAACTTAAGGGAAAAATTTTAAAATTATCTAAAGATGTTGAATCATCTTCAAGTTCAGAAAAGTTTATTCCAAGCATGAACAATATTCTGAAGGAATATGACTTGAGTTTCAGAAAGTTTCTATCTAGAGGTATTTCCACATAACACACACCAAGAAATATGTTGCACACACCAGAAAATCTTATGATAAATCCTGTGCTAAACCTCAGTCCAAAAGAATGTGGGTACCTAAGGAAAAGATAATTCCTGTTGCAGATCTCCTTCAAGGCGCAAAAGACAAAGGCAAACATGTCATGGTACATGGACTCTAGGTGCTCACGACACATGACGGGAAGAAGGTCTATGTTCCAAGACCTGGAACTTAAATCTATTTGAGAAGTAAAGTTTGGAGGGAACCAGAAGGGCGAGATCATTGGTTCAGGAACCATATGCATTGGTAAATATCCCTCTATAACTAATGTACTTTTAGTAGATGGATTAGCTCATAACCTATTGTCCATAAGTCAATTAAGTGACAATGGTTATGACATAGTCTTTAATCAAAAGTCCTGCAAAGCTATTAGTCAGAAGGATGGCTCAATCCTATTTACAGGCAAGAGAAAGAACAACATTTACAAGATTGATCTTTTAGATCTTAAGAATCAGAATGTTACTTGCCTTATGTCTGTTAGTGAAGAGCAGTGGGTCTGGCACAGAAGATTAGGTCATGCTAGTTTGAGAAAGATTTATCATATTAACAAACTTAATCTAGTCAGAGGACTCCCTAATCTGAAATATAAATCAGATGCTCTTTGCGAAGCATGTCAGAAAGGGAAGTTTTCAAAACCTGCATTCAAGTCTAAAAATGCTGTCTATTCCTCTAGGCCGCTAGAACTTTTGCACATTGATCTTTTTGGCCCATTCAAAACAGCATCAATCAGAGGGAAGAAATATGGATTAGTCATCATAGACGACTATAGCAGATGGACGTGGGTAAAGTTCTTGAAACACAAGGATGAGTCACATACTATGTTCTTTAACTTCTGCACTCGGATTCAATCTGAGAAGGAATGCAAAATCATAAAGGTCAGAAGTGATCATGGTGGCGAATTTGAGAACAGATTCTTTGAAATTTATTTCAAAGAAAATGGTATTGCCCATGATTTCTCTTGTCCTAGAACTCCACAGCAAAATGGAGTTGTAGAACGAAAGAATAGGATTCTACAAGAAATGGCCAGAACCATGATCAAAGCAACCAATATGGCCAAGCATTTCTGGGCAGAAGCAATTAACACAGCGTGTTATATTCATAATATAATCTCTATAAGACCTATTCTAAATAAGACTCCTTATTAATTGTGGAAGAACAAAAAGCCCAACATTTCTTATTTCCATCCATTTGGATGTGTATGCTATATTCTGAATACTAAAGATCATTTGAATAAGTTTGATTCTAAAGCTCAGAAGTGTTTTCTACTTGGATAGTCTGAACGCTCAAAAGGCTACAGAGTATACAATACTGAAACTCTGGTAGTTGAAGAATCAATCACTATCAGATTTGATGATAAGCTTGGCAATGAAAAGCCAAAGCAGTTTGAGAATTTTGCATATATAGATATATCTATCTCAGATCATGAAGAACCCAAAGGAAAGAATGATGCAGAATATCAAGTTGCAGCATCTTTGGAGAATCTCAAAATATCTGAAGAGCCAACACTCAGAAGATCTTCTAGACTCAACTCTGCTCATTTAGAAGATGTCATCATTGGAAAGAAAGATGATCCCATCAGAACTAGAGCATTCCTGAAGAACAATGCAGAATGTCAATTTGGTCTAGTATCTTTAATTGAGCCAAATTCTGTTGATCAAGCTCTGGAAGATGTTGACTGGATAATTGCCATGCAAGAAGAGCTTAATCATTTTACAAGGAATGATGTCTGGGATCTGGTTCCAAGACCAAAAGGATTTAACATCATTGGAACTAAGTGGGTCTTCAGAAATAAGCTAAGTGAGAAAGGTGAAGTCGTCAGAAACAAAGCCAGACTGGTTGCTCAGGGCTATAGTCAGCAGGAAGGCATTGACTATACAGAAACCTTTGCACCAGTGGCCAGGTTAGAATCTATTCGTCTATTAATTTGTTTTGCCACTCAGAATAACATCACTCTATATCAGATGGATGTTAAGAGTGCCTTTCTAAATGGTTATATAGATGAAGAAGTTTATGTCCATCAACCTCCTGGTTTTGAAGACTCTAAGTCTCCAGAACATGTTTTCAAACTTAAGAAATCATTATACGGTTTGAACCAAGCTCCCAGAGCTTGGTATGAAAGATTAAGTTCTTTCCTTCTGTATTATGGTTTCACTAGAGGAAATGTGGATACAACTCTCTTTTGTAAAACCTTTAAAAAGGATATTTTAATTTGCAAAATTTATGTTGATGATATCATATTTAGAACATCTAATGCTACACTTGGAAAGGAGTTTGCTAAGTCTATGCAGGCAGAGTTTAAAATGAGCATGATGGGAACTCAAGTATTTCCTTGGGATCCAAATTAATCAAACTTCTGAAGGAACTTATGTTCATCAGACCAAGTATGTGAAAGAACTTCTGAAGAAGTTTAATCTGTCAGAAAGTAAAGAAGAAAAGACTCTAATGCATCCAACGTGTGTATTAGGTAAGGATGAGGTAAGCAAGAAGGTTGATCAGAAGATCTACAGAGGTGTGATTGGATCTCTTCTATATCTTACTGCTTTTAGGCCTGATATTTTATTTAGTGTATGCTTGTGTGCCAGATTCCAATCAGATCCTAGAGAATCTCACTTAACTGCTGTTAAGAGAATTCTGAGGTATCTGAAAGGTACTATTAATGTTGGTTTCGTCTACAGAAGATCTAAAGATTACAACTTAGTAGGATTCTGTCATGCTGATTACGCTGGAGATAGAGTTGAAAGAAAAAGTACTTCTGGAAGCTGTCAGTTTTTGGGTAGTCACCTGATCTCCTGGTACAGCAAGAAGCAAGCTACCAATGCACTCTCAACTACAAAAGCAGAATATGTTGCTGCTGGATATAGTACACAGATTCTCTGGATGAAAAGTCAGCTAGAAGATTATCAGATATATGAGAGTAACATTCCTATATTCTGTGATAATACTTCTGCTATTTGTTTATCTAAGAATCATATCTTACATTCTAAAGCTAAACATATTGAGATTAAACATCACTTCATTAGGGACTATGTTCAGAAGGGTGTTATTTCTTTAAACTTTGTGGATACAGAACTTCAGTGGGCTGATATCTTCACAAAACCCCTTGCTAAAGATAGGTTTAAGTTCATTCTGAAGAATATCAGTATGGATTTATGCCCAAAATGAAAGGATGAGAAGATCTGATATATGGATTAGATTTGAAATGTGTATCTAATTTCTTATTAGATGTTCTAGATATGTTGTTCATTTAGATACTCTGATTCTGTTATTGCTAACGTTTCATATGTCTAAGTTGATTAAGAATTTCTGTTAAAGCAAAATAGCTGTCACCTGCTATTCTAGATGATGAACACGTGTTCATTCTGAAGGGACAAGCATGCGTGTAGTTGATGAGACGCCGCCCTAGGTAACTGTGCAAATCATTTCAAATTTCACGTTATCGCTTTTAATGTCATTCAACATTAAAAGCAATTGATTCTCTGCATTCTATAACTGTTCATTCTCAGAATTTCATTGTATTTTGTTTCACGTCTGTGGCTATTTAAACACTTCTCATATTCAGTTTCCCTCTTTTCACGCATTCATCATCATCTTGTTTATGCATTTCTGCCTCTTCTTCTCCCTTTTCAAAAACCCTAAAAAGAAACCAAGAAATCTCAGTAGTGCTCTAATGGCTTCTTCTTCAAAACAAAATGTTGGTTCATCTTCTCAACAAGAAAATCAAGATCAACAGCAACAACAACTTGTTGCATAGAAGACTTGTTCGATTCCTTTGAACGAATTAGAGATTATCTGCGAAATGATGGTTGATTTTGATAACCTGGAAACACATGAAATTCATCTGAAGGAGGCTATGACTTTTCAAGGATGGCAAGCGTTCTTATATGGTTTGTGTGGACCAGTCTATTCAGATTTGGTGAAAGAATTTTGGGTTCATGCAACAGTTATGCCAAAGGCCATTCTCTCTATTGTTCATGGTGAACGTATCTCCATTACAAAAAACCTTCTAAGGAAGTTGTTTGGGTTGGAAACCGTTGAAGGTGTTTCTGAAGCTGTTCTAGGAAGAACAGAGTGGGAGGTTGTGTATGAAGAAATCTACAAGGATGGGAAAGAATCTACAGAAATCAAAACAATGAAGCCTTCTTACAGAATCTTGGCTAAGATTCTTCTAGGTTGCATCTACCACAGAAAGGCAACCGTTTCTTCAAACTATGTCAGCAAGAACCAACAATACATTCTATATTGCACTGGTAAACAGGAAAAGGTGGATCTTCCTGTTATCATCTTCAACCACATGTGGCAGCATGTGAAGGAATCTAGAGATGAATCCATAAAGAAGAATCCCAAGTACAAGAGAAACTTTATTCCTTTTGGAAGAATCATCTCTGATCTTCTGGTTCAAACAAAGATTGTTAAGGATCTGGAGAAAGCTGGCATTATCAAGGATCCGTATACAATAATTGGAAGTACCATGAATGCTCATACTCTGAAGAAGATGGGCTTAATTCAATCTATTGGTACTTCTCCCCAAGTGAACACTGATGTTTAGTCCATAAGAGGTCCTGCTCTGGCTGACTTTGAGTTGTTCTTCAGAAATGAACTCCCAGAAGTTATTGTCCAATACATTGCTATGCACAAGGAAGATGGTCTTGATTGTGATCTTATATGGATAAGCAAGCAAAAACTTGCCACTAAAGCTAATCAAGTTCCAAAACTAGTGCAAGAGAAAAAAAGAAGGACAAAAAGAAGGCTAGATCTACATGAATAGAGAAAAGAAGAGCAGAAGAAAAAGAAAGAAAAAGAAAAGAAAGAAGAGAAGAATGAAGCAAAGAAAGCAGAAAAGAAGAAAGAACGGAAGGAAGCTGGAAAGGAAGTGAAGAAAAAGGAAAAGAAAGAAAGGAAAGAAGAAAGTAGAGTAGAAGGAGAAGAAAAGGAAAACTGTTGGAGAAGGTCCTGCTAGGCCTTAGAAGAAGAAAAGACATTCAGGTATTGTAATTTCCGAACCTGGTTCTGCTCTTGTTTTAAATTCAAATATTGTATCAACAAAAGCTCCATCAAAAATTTCACCAGAAAAAGCCCCAGCAAAACCACCTCCAACCACCAAAGTTCCTACCCCTCCTTCTTCACCCAAGTCTAAAGGCAAATCGCCTATTCTTGACTCTGAACCACCTATTTCTGAACCTATTTTTGAAGCCACACCTCTAAACACCATTATTCCTCCTCACGCCATTATTTCCACTTCTCAACCTCCTCCACATTCCAATTATGATCATGTTGACACTGCTGTGTTATGTAACCTCCCCTCATCAGAATCCTCTCTTTCTGATTCATTCATCCACCTCATGCAATCTTATAATCGTAGAAACAAACCATCTTCTTACCCCGTTGTCGTAGTCATAGACTCAGACAATGAAGCTGAATCTTCTCAACAACCATCCTCTTCAGAAACATTATTTGTTCTTGATAGAGAATCTCAACCCTATGCTTTCTCTCACCCAGAAAAACCAATATCTTCTCTCAAACCACAAACTCCAATCTCACCTCCCAGAACAAAACCTCCAAAACCTTCTGTTGATGCACGTTTTGATTTTCTAAATAACAAGGTCAGGACAGGTTTAGAAGTTATGAAGGTTGCTCATGACTCCAAGCTGGATCATGTAGCTGCTGGGAAGCTCTGTCGAGCTTTTGGAAAGGAGATTTAGGAAGACTTTCTGGATCTCTAGAAAGATTGTTTGGCTGCTGCTCCAGGTCCTGCTGGACTCTGTTTGGAGTATGATGATGGAAAGTACTACCACCCCATCACCAACTGGAAGCCTCTGGAAGAAAAGCCTTTTGTTGATGAGTTGGAAGAAGAAAATCCTCTAGCAATAATTGTGTGGAAGCCACATCCATACAAAGTTTTGACTGGCGATTTTCAGGCTTTGTTCAACTTGTTCAGGGAGAACCCTCTGGAAAAAGCCCCTAACATGGTTTACCCAGAAGTTGAGTACCCTCCAGAACCTGTGATTCCTGTGTTCAAAGAGTCTTCCGCTGAAGATATTCCTCCTGAGGAAAATCATGAAGATGTTCAAATGGTTGATGCTGATGCTGATCATCCTGCTCTGGACAACAGTTTTGATGCTTCCTTGCTGGTCCTTCTGTTCTGCTGAACACTTTGAAGGAACTCCAACAGAATCAAGCTACTTTGGCTAGTCGTCTGGATAAGCAAGATGAAACCAATGCAGAGTTCAGAACTTGGATGAAGACTCATGAAGAAACCTCCAAGAATCAAGCTACAGACACCTCTGAGATTAAGAACCTTCTGGCCGTCTTAGCCTCTAGGTTTACCCAGTTGTAGTCTATCTTGTGTCTTAGCTAGTTTTCTTTGTTTCTGCATCTGCTTGCTTGCATCTGTTTTTGTATTCTTTTCTGATTCTAATCAATGAAATTGTAGCAACCTGTCCTAAAAATATAGAATTTTAAAGTCACCACCTATTCTACCAGGGCGAATAGGAAACCCTACGCAGTTAAGAGATTCGGGGTAAGTTATTATATTCGGGTCAAGGGAAGGTGTTAGGCACCCTTAACCCTTTCCTAAGGTTTTAAGTCTAAGGCAAAGGTTTGTGGCTAAAGATGTTAAAGTTTAAGGTTTATAGCTAAGGAAATGAATAGGGTGAAAAGTGAGATTTTGGGGAAGCGGACTCGCCTTGATTATCCAAGTGCCTACGTACCTCCTTATGGAGGATCAGAGTCAACGTAGTTCGGGGCAGGGTTGTAAATTCAATTTTGAAGGTATTTTGAATAAGGGTATTTTGAATCAGAGTCAACGAAGGTATTTTGAATTACCTTATCGTAAATTCGCAGTTTGCAAGGTATTTTGAGTTACCTTATCGCAGTTTTGAAAATCCGTAGTTTTGTGAAAGAGATATGTTTTGAATGGCGTGCAACCCTGATTTTAATATGTTCTATTAATCGCGATGATCAATAGATTTAATCACCATAATTAACAGATTAATAGGAATTGCTAATTATTTTAATCGATTGATTCGATTATCACCGTTAGCAAATTGATGTATTTTAAACTTAAATTATTAGTTATCGTTACTCCTCGTAATCAATAGATTTGATTAAAAATAATAACAAATTGATAAACAAATGATAATCATCGTAACCAGTAGAATTAGTCAAAACCTTTTAGCAAAATAAACCTTATTTGAAATTATTATTTAAATAATTAAATAATTGATTATTACCCATCGCGGTCAATAAAGTTAATCGAAACGAATAATAAATAAATTTTAACATTTATTATATTATTAATTCAATTTTAAAAAATCAAATTATAAACATAAATAACTAAAATAAATTGATTATATAATTATAGTTTAATAATTAAAATAAATAAGAGAATAAGAGATTTTGATTCAATGCGGTCAGCTTGTGGGTGCGTGGTATGGAAACTCAATCCTGGGTGCTGGATCTAAGATGTCTAGAGGATTCTATGGTCAGATCTGAGGGAGCATGGTGGTCTATCTAATTGCTAGCGCATGGAATCAGGAGCATGGTGGTCAAACCCTCGTCCCTTGCCTCACACGCACACTCACTTATCACTCCAACCAACAAATTCATTTGTTTCATAAACGCTTTTGATATATAATATATGGTAACTAAAATATATGATAGAAACGCGCGCGAAAAATCAAACAGACCAACTACGTAGCGACGCATCATCGTCTTCTCCAATAAGCCTTTAAAAACCTTGCATATCTTTGCTACGATTTTGCTACAACTTCGTTTATAGCAATTTAACTCTGCAATATAAAAATCAACTACAAGTAAAAGAAATTTGGCGCGATCATTCCAATCTCTTCGTCCAAGGTTCCTATACTCAAATATGACCCTGATTCCTCCTAATTTTATCCCTAACCAAAACCCCCAAATTAAAATCACGAACGCTAACTATGGTGATACGTGATACACGCGCACAGAAATCAAATTAACTGTCCAGAATCATTCCACACATCACAACAAGCAATAATATACATTCAAAACATATTTATATGGCACGAATCAAAGCAATCAAATTCAAGTTTGGAATGACAAACCGTGGCCTTATTGGAGGTGTTTCTGGGGTTGCTGATTTTCAGAGTAACGATCCAGACACCTTCAGAATGCTTCAAGGAACCTTTTGCAATCTTCAAATCTCTTTGAAACGCCCTAATTCCCCAAAACCAAATTCATGTTTGTGGAGAATTTTTGTGTTCTTGAATGTCCTCCTTTGCCCAGAATTTCGACCCCTAATGCATTGGCTTGTGTTCACTACTTATAGAGGAGTGAATTAGGTTAAACAAATAGCCCAAAAGATCTTTGAATCAATTATTGAAAATTTGTGAAGATTGATTTATTTAACTTTCTATTTTTGACCCAATCTTGCACTAATCTTCTTCCAATCACTTATCCACGAAATTATATTGAAAATATGAAATAAATGTTGATTGGAATTGGCCATTATGACTCCCATAATCAAATATTTGATTTTTCTTTGATTTATATAATTTTAAATCATTATTTAAATAAATAAAAAGCCATATAAAATCAAATAAAATCTATTAATTCGTGGCAAATGAATTTGATAGCTTGGATAGCTTATGGATCAAGATTAAAGCTTAAAAGGTTAGGCCCATTTGCAAGAAACTCCAATTTGAACCACTTTTATTTCTCATTTTGCTTCCGAAATTGCCCAACTTTGACAAAGAATATCTCCCTCAATTTTTAAGATATGGAAGAGTTATAAGACTTTTTGGAAACCTTAAGATGTCCTCTACAAGCCACTTTGGAACATATTTTTCATTTGGAAATTTTATCTTGATGATATGCCCTTTGACAAAAAACTGCTTTTGGTTGGCTTTTGAAAAGGACCTATAATCTTTTGTACCATATCTCCCAAATGAAGCATTTCTGAATTTGACATGTGAGAGACAAAGTTGTAGAGAATCCAATTTCCTTCAAAATGGGCTTTGAGTGAGAAATTTCTGATGTTCCATGTGAAAGTTATGCCTGGTCAAAGTACAGTTGACTTTCTAGACCAAAACCCTAATTTAGTAACTATGCCCTTTGTTGATTTTGAAGCTTTTCCTTGATGAATCATGATCAACCTTTGATCAAATGATGAATGATACTTCATAATATTGTTGTTAACCAAAAATCAGGAGTTTTGACCATGCTTTGACCCTAGTTGACTTTTAGGTCAAACTAGTCGACTGTGGATCATCTGAGCCATTAAATGAGCAATCCTTGGAATTGAAGCTTGACTTTTGACATGGAGATATTTTGAAACATAATGAGCCATATGAAATCCATTGGAGGCCTTGATTCATCACTTTTCTTAGGAGAATGCAAAACCCTAATTCAGGAGGTCCTTGATTAGGAGAAAGCCTTGAGCAAAACCTTGAGCCTTGAGTCATTGAAAATGAAATGGGATGGGCAAATTTTGGGGTATGACAGAAATATGTTTTTCTTTCTTCACTCTGTGTGTCTTTCATCTGAATCTTTTATGCTTTTTGATGTTATGACAAAAAGGGGGAGAAACGTGATAAGTGAATTGATTTATAATATCAGTTGCTGGGCTTAAGTCTCAACATTTCTAACAATTATTTGCAAGTTTCTATCTTTGATAGTTTTTGCAAGAATGAGATTTCTGGACAAGCTCAATATGAGAAGCAAATACACGGGAAAAGCAATTCTAAAGCTCTCAAAGAATTGAAGCAAACTTAGTGCTATGAAGCTTCAAGATCAGAAGCAAGCATTGCTTTATGAAACCAGAAGCTCTAAAACAAGAAGTCTCAAGATCTGATGGATCAGATACATAGAAGACTGAAGATATAGAGTTCTGATACAAGTGATGACAAAGAGAAATTCAAAGCTCTAAAGCTGTCCAATGGAAGCTCTGAGGAGAAGCTCTGAATGTTCTGAAGTTCTAGTTCAGCGTGAAAGTCTCAACATAAATGGAAAAATACTCAGGGAAGTCTTTTATTTATAAATTCTTCTAGTATTAATTTCAGGGGGAGATTGTTAATCTTAGGGGGAGACATATTCACACACTCTGAATTATATGCTTATGCTATATCTGTGAAATTGTCTTTGTTCATCTGATATTATGGATAAAAATTCATATCAATTCTGTATGTTTTTGTCATCATCAAAAAGGGGGAGATTGTTAGAACTAGAAATGTTCTGATCAATATTCTTAGTTTTGATGATAACATTATGTATGAATTTTGTATAAGACAATGTGGTACTCTAATCCTTTACATTTTCCATTTCAGGAAATATTTAAAGAGTATGCACAAATCAACGCTCAGAAGCACTGACTCAGAAAGTTTTGGATGGCTTCATTAGAACATGCTCTGGCAAGACATCAGAAGATGGTCATGCAGAACCAGAACATGAATTGGAAAGCATTAGAAGATGGAAGTTAAAAGTAGAAGCTCTGAAGCTCTGATGGTATCATGCTAAAGCTCTTCAAAGTCAGAAGTCAGAAGATGCTCTGCACCAAAGCTGATGACTCTGATATTCAAACATTATTATCTACAAATCTGAGTCCAGAAGAAAGTACAAGATGAAAGGCTGTAACGTCAAATCTCTGACTGACAAAAGGAACGTTAGAAGCTACAAAAGGCAAAGTCAGAAAAAGCAGCAAAAGCTTGGCTCGAGGTAGTTGACAAAAGTGTGAAACATTAAATGCAGCGTTGTACTATTCACGCAAAGCATTAAATGCATCCCAACGGTCATTTCCTCTTAAGCGCCTATATATAGAAGCGCATATATATAGAAGTTCTGATCAGAAGCAACATAGAACACTTGCACAAACTTATAGAAACGCTGTCAAATTCAAAAGCTAAAGAACTTCATCTTCAACCTCACAAACTCTTTGTAATATTTAGTGAGTGTTAAGAATAGAACTTAAGAGAAATATCACAATTTGGATTACATCTTTATTAGAAGCATTCAAACTCTTGTAAACTTTATTTTACATTGATTGTAAAAGGATTCCTAGAGTGATCAAGTTGTGATATGTAGACTCTAGAAGACTTAGAGGGTATCTAAGTGGAAAACCATTATAATCAGTTGAATTAGTGGATTAAATCCTCAGTTGAGGTAAATCACCTTGTCAGGGGTGGACTGGAGTACTTTTGGTTAACAACGAACCAGGATAAAAATAATAGTGTTCATTGTTTTTATCTTCCAAGTTTTTTGAGCTACAGTTATTCAATCCCCCCTTTCTAAGTGTTTTTCACTCCTTCATTATAAGCTTGAATGGTTGCACTCTCTAGCTAGGCCAAGCGCATGGCCCAATGGTCTTTGTTTTGTGTAGTGAGTTAGGGTGCGTGAGTTCAAGCCTTGGTAGCAACAAAACCTTATTTTTACTACTTGTTTATTTTAGTTTTTACTCCAACTTTGAAAAGTCATTAAAAAAAGGAAAATGAACTTTTTTAACTTGTTCTATTTTGTGTGGTTTATTTAACTTGTCTATTTATAATGATTAAATAACCCAAAAATATGTATTATTTTGTCATTTAAAAATTAATCAAAACATGTTCTTAAGTGTTAAAAAAATAAAAATAAAATCATTTCCTTTTGAATGTTTTCTTCAAATCAACTATGAATATTTTTGTGAATATACTTTTAGGGTTAGGCATGTCCTTGACTATATACCATGTACCCTTAGACCAATTCTCTTTTAGAATTCGGTATTTAATCATTAAAAATATCAATTAGGTTTACTTGTATCCATTATATTATCTTTGTATATATCTTGTTTATCTAACCCATATGCATGAGATTCATATCCATCATCCATCATTCATTATACTGTAATATGGTAAGAGAAATGACTTGTTGTTTTGTATTTCGCAAAACATGTTACGGTAAGCAAGAGTCTCCATCAAATTTTATTTTATCCAATTAGGAAAGGCAAAAAGAACAGGAAAGACCTTTTTAAAGATTTTGAGTTCGGGGAATAGGTTATACAAAGGGAAGGTGTAAGCACCCTTTGTATCCATGGGCTCTTAATTGCTTAGCTCACTTTTTTTTTACTTGTTTGAAAACGTGGTGTGTGTTTAGAAAAACTGTTTGTAAAGAGTTTAGCTTTGTAACGATCCTTGTACAGATGTATACAAAGTGTTATCTTGAAAGATGTTCTGAAAATCGAGTTGTGAAAAGTATTTGAAGATTTGATTTGTTATGAACAAGCATTTAAGAGTTAGTTACCCTAAATATTTTGTCTTTCTTATTCTTTTGGCTCTTCTTGAGTGATAGCACTATCCATACCATTAGTGGGTAGATAGTCCTATGCATTGGATGTGAAGGGACATCAAAGAGTCATCATCAAGGGACAAGATCATCTTAACATAGGCAACTCGAAGGGTCTATGATATTTATATCGGAGCGACTATGATGATTTGATTCATAGGAAACATTTACTAAAGGTATCCCTACGCTCGAGGGACTTGACCATGTAATCGTAAGGCAACAAGAGAGTTTACCCTAAAGGTGAGTGAGTGCAAGTGTGTTGATTCAGATATTTTATCTTGGATTATTAGTTAGCTATGTTCAATTTTATCTTGCCATACAATCCTATTAACATACATCTAATAGTTAATAACAGTTTATAGGGTGTAGAAAGTAAAGTGCGGAAAAATAAACCCTAATTACTATTACAAGGCTTCGGGATGGGGGATTACAAACTCAACAAATGGGGATAAAGATCATTACAAACCCAAATGAAAATTAAAGCGGGGAGTGAGAGGATTAATATATACGAAATAAAATGGAATTCGTGGACGCCCACAAAATAGTATGATTGCTCAAGATAGTACCTCGCAATCAAAACAAAAATGTTAGTAATGACATATAAGAAAATATCAAAGTTATAAACAATTATTGATAAAAAATTAACTAACAAAAGAAAATTTAAATAAAGACTAAATCAAATTCTAAAGAGAAATTAAAATTAAAACAAGACAAAATATTTTTTTGTATTTTTAATAATATAGAAAATAAAATTTAAATGCTAATATAATAAAATATTTTTGGTGTTTTTTAATATTTTTAATGCCATTGGCTTCTTTTAATATTTTTAGTTTAAAAAAATGCAATCAATTAAATATGAGGGTGTGAAAAAGAGAGACATGACCCACTAATTCTATGGCCCATTCAAAAACTAATTTCTATAAGTAAAGATAAATCAAAATTAAAAAATAAATGGCAAAAAAGAAAACCAATTTGGTGCGCCATCCCTTCATGCTTCAGTAGGAGAAAAGAAATTAAAATAGCATAATTAGTCCCCCAGTCCCACGAAATAATTTTGGGTTTCGATATAGTCCCACAAGTAAAAAAAAAGTAACGTTTTAGTCCCTTAGTATTTCCTCCGTTAACACATTAGATCCCATTCTGTTAGTCCAGGGTTACACTGTTTCTTATTGCCACAGTGGAATGCCAGTTGTTCCATGAGTCAGCAAATGACATAACTTTATTATATCTAGTGTTTTAAGGTTCTAGTTTTCTCTTTAAGCCTTGGTCAAATTCATCTTCTTCTTTTAGGGTATTCTTCTTCTTCTCTTCAATCCTTGGTGTATTCATCTTCTTTTTTCATCTTCTTCTTTCCTTCTTGTCTCCAATGTCAAGTTGTGATTCTATTGGAACGTCTGTCATTCACAGAAACAAGAGGAAGGAAGGTTTTTGCCAAGATGAATGTGTTATGCGTATTGTGGGTGACATGAACAGTGTGAATTTTTGAAAAAAGTTTAAGGGGTGCCGAAATTTTCGAAACCATGTGAATAAGGGCTCTAATTTCTTCAAATGGTTCGAGGACGACATTATTGATGAAAGGGATTTGATGATCCAGAGGAAAAAGAAGAAAATTCAGAAATTGAAGAAAGAGATCAACAACACTAGGGGATGGTTGAAAGTGACTGTAATTCTTGGAATAATGAGCTTAGTGTGTAATGTTGTTTTTGTAACAATTTTCTTTTAGGTTAGTTAGTTGTATGAGCTTAGTGTGTAATGTTGTTTTGGTAACAATTTTCTTTTATGAGATGTATCAGTTTTATGTGTTATGAGAAATATCAGTTATGATGTATAATTTCAATCCTTTTCATTGTTATGTATCAGTTAATTTGTTTTGTTTCCCTTAAGTTAAATTGAAATGAATTGTGCAAAAGTAAGTTGAATTGAAATGAATTGTGCAAAAGTAAGTTAAATTGAAATGAGTCAGAGTACCTAAAAATGATATTACTACACAAAGGGTGGCATTCATAGTACACAAAAGGTGGCATTTATAAGCCATAGTCATACTAAACAAAAAGGTTGCATTTATAAGCCATAGTACATATACCAGTCTACATTTATAAGCCAATGTCATATGTTTACATTAGTTAACAAAATTAATTTAAAACTTAGGGTTGGCTTACAACTTGATTTTGAAGTCTCTTTTTCTTTTTGGGTGGTTGTTGAGATGATGTTGTAACAGCTGGCCCTTGGCTTGATGGAGCAGTGCCACAGTTGGTTGTTGGCTTGATGGAGTAGTAGCCACAGCTGGTTGGCTTGATGTAGCAGTTGTTGGTGCTTGGGTTGATGGTCCAGTAGAAACATTAGTTGGTGGCAACTTGCAAGTGGCCTTGTTGATACCAAACTTTGCCCTTTTAAGCTGTGTTGCACTTCTAACTTGTTACCCAACCTCTTTGTTCCTTTTCTTTTTGGGTCTACCAGGTTGCCTTTTTATAGGAGGTGGTTGCAGGTCAACAACATAGTCTTGGGCCAAAGAGTGGCTCCATTGACTGGATATATCACTAGAGCATAACATGCATCATAGCACTTTTTTTTGTAATACTTAGGAACAAAGTCATCTACTTCTAAACATTGATCCTTCAAACATGCATATGCATGACAGCATGGTAGTCCAGTCAGCATCCACATTCTACATGAACACTCATGGTTTGACAGATTAACAGAATATTTTTCTTCTATGATTGTTATGTGCCTAACCTCATAGTCTACTTCACCTGCACGCCTGTTACAAATAAAGGAATCAAAGACATAATAGTATCAATATAGTATCAGAGTTAATCTACTTCATGTGCCTAACCTCAAAGAAAGAATATTACCTAACCATCCAATAGTTAGTCAGTTGAGATTGTTTTGCCAGCTGCTTTCTGATATTGGGCAGAATAGTATCATCATATTTGTCAATCCTTTTCCTGTTAGACTCCCACCTCATCATCAGGTACACCCTAATCTCTCCAAGCATAGTCACAATGGGCTTGGCTCTTGCAGTTACAAAGACAGAGTTAAATGCTTCAGACATGTTATTCACCAAAGTGTCACACTTTGGACCACTTTTAAACATTGATTTACTCCAGAACCTGTGTGGGATCTTCCAAATGTGTTTAAAGGCATCTGGATTCTCATCTTTAATTTGTCTCATAATTTTTTCCCAAGAATTTGAATGACTTGCATATGTAGCCTTCCACATCAGCTCCTTTAATTTGACACCAGGAAACTTCTTCTTGAAATTGCTATATAATTGCCTACACAAAAGGTGGAATAAATACATTAGCATCAAGAGGTGGAATAAATACATTAGCATCAAGAGGTGGAATAAATACATTAGCATCAAGAGGTGGAATAAATACATTAGCACTTAATCGAATATGTTTACCTAACACAAAACCTTTGATCTACTCCTGGTAGCAACTCATCAAGTGCAGGTAACAAACCTTGTTATCATATAGGTTAGTACTGGAACGAACAAAACTATATAATTCAATATCAAAATAAACTTATAAATGTATTAGTACTAACCTTTTGTTGATCACTTATGAATGTGTATGTCTTGCATATTCTGACACCTCCCAAATCAGTTGTCAATAAATCCAAAAACCAGCTCCAAGAATCTTTGGTTTCTCCCTCAACTAAAGAATATGCTATGGGAAGCATTTGATCATTAGGATCCCTCCCAATTGCTGCAAGAATTTGTCCCCCATAGTAGCCTTTCAAAAAACATCCATCCAAACCTATAATAGGTCTACACTTGAAGAAACTGTCTTTGCAAGCTTTGAAGCAGATATAGATCCTTTGGAAGTGTGGATTCAAAGGCCTATCATGATTCTCAGTATTGTCCTCTCCACCTTGACTTGGTTGACATGGTTGACTAGTGATTACCACAGTTGAACCAGAATTAGACCTTGACAGCTCATGTCCATAATAATGGATTCTTGTATATTGATCCATAAAAGAACCATCTACAATGTTAATTGCAATTTACTTAGCTCTGTATGCAAGTGTCTTATTGATCCCTACATTCCACTTTTGTTTTGTTTTCTCCATTATATCCCTCAACTTCAAGTTAGGATTCTCTCTTACATTGCTGGTAATTTTTTTGCCCAACCATTTGGAATTTAAAAACCTAACCCTATAGTCTCTACTACATGTGTGCATGTGTAATACGGTGAACTGACTTATAATATCGAAATGTTGCGGTTAGCAAGAGTCGCCACCGACTTTTATTTTATCCAAATATCGGAAAGGCTAAAAGAACAGGAAAAACCTTTTAAATAAAAACTGAGTTCGGGGGGTAATTATGCAAAGGGAAGGTGTAAGGCACCCTTTGCATCCATGGTTTTCCATGGGCTCTTAATTGCTTTGCTCTTTGTTTTCAGAAATGTAGAAGAAAAGTATATGGACTTTAGCTCGTAAATGAGCGTAGCCATTTTGAAGGTTTATGAGAAAGAATATGAAAAAGGTTTTGGAGCAAGGCAAAGCAATTAGGGGCAATTACCTGGTTAGATGAAAAATATTCTTTTAGCCTTTCAGGGTGAAAGGGTCTATCCATGCCATAAGAGGGCAGGAAGCCTTTCATTTGGATGTTAACGGGTCATCGAGAGTTCATTCGCCATAAGACTGTCCCATGCCATAGGGAGGCAGGTAGTCTAAGGGAAGAACCAGAATAGCCTTTCGTAGGCAGCCAGAGGATACCTCAGCCTTTTCGTAGGAAACTTCCGAGGGTCGAGGTCATATTGGTGTATCGAAGGCAGCATCATTAGGGTCTTATGACCTTTGTATTTATCGAGGCAACATGGCTGAGGTACCCTCGTATTCGAGGGACATGGCTATTCTGCAAAAACACAAGGCAACAAGGCAACAAGCAGCAAAGAGGTTACCCCAAAAGTGTGCGTGTGTGCACCAATCATGTGATTAGTTCAGAATATATTATCTTATAATGAGGTGATTCTAATTCAGTTCAGGGTTATCACTCCCTAGGATTACTAACCACAACAATTAATATTATACAGTTTAAGTGCCTTTAAGGCCAATCAATACAAACCAGAAACAGATACATAAGAATATGGGGAAGGGAACAATGAAACCAACGGGTTTGACATAAGTAATAATTAAAGCAGAGAAAATAAACGAGGTTGGGATTTAGGGTTACCGACTATTGAGCTTTGGCGGTTGGTTAACCCTGAAAAATTGGGAAAAGGAAAAAACAAAAATAAAGGGGTGAGTGTATGGGCAGTTCGTTTCCCAAATAACGTTAACCCTAATAAAAAATGGCAGAAAGAAAGTAAATAATATGAAAAAGACTTAGCTCCTGATTTGATCTGATATGGTTTGTAGTCGAAGGTTGCCTCGAAGTTAATCCTGAAAAATGGGCAAAAATAGGCAAGATACGTGAGTGCAAAAGAGTCCATTGACTTTTGAGGTTTTTACCCTAATAACCATTTTATAATGCAAATAAAGATTTAAAGGAAAATAAAATCAGAACTTAGCTTCGTAAAAGGCATGGCGCGTGATCGGGAGATGTCTGATAATAATCCTGAAAAGAAAAGCACAAAGAAATATTTTTTTCAGTGTATGGCAAATTCTCGTAAACCATGATTCGGGCGTAAATAATAAGAGAAAAATCAGATTTTAGTAATTATCGGTTTTTCAACCTAATTAATTAAATCAATAGAAAATAAATTTCGATTAAATATGACTTTAATGTATTTTTAAAAACAAATTACTTATAATTTTATGAAATTATATGAATTTATTAAACTAATTAAATAAAAACATAAATAAACAAAATAAAAGTTTCTATTATAAATAGATAAATAAAAATAAAAAAGTTTTATTATATATAAAAAAAAACTTATTTTAAAAAAAGAGTTATAGAGAAAAAACAATATATATATATATATATATATATATATATATATATATATATATATATATATATATATATATATAAAAACAGTTTATACAATAATAAATAAAAAATTCAAAAGAACTTAGCTTTTGATTGTATGTGGTACACCCTTGAAGGAACACCATGGGGCGTCTTAGAGACTGTCAGATTTGGAGATTTGGAAATCCTATGATGAAGTGCTGAGGGTGTATGGGCCACACCTGCGTGTGCAGTGCATTGGATCTGCGAACAGCAATTAGTAAAAAATAACCTTGTCCGACCAGGGACCGAACTCAGATTCCTTGGTTTGCCATTTATGCGCCTAGCCATCTGTACTAGAGTACCAATTTGTTATAATAACGCCAGAACTGTTATATAAAAAAAACGAATTAGATGCAATTTGAATAAAAAAAATCCCGCGCCCAGACTGTTTCTTCTTCGTGGAAACGTAAAAAACGCAGACACATAGGGCAACGAATTTTGTGCGTTTTCTTACCCCTGCAGAACCACAAAACTCTATGCAAGCAACAAAAATCAAAAGGAAATCCATGGATTAACTCCAAATTTCCTTCTGAACACGATGGAACCATTGGATTCGTTCAATTCGGCCTGCAAATAAAACCCCTAAAACGAAAAGCTTCGAACCCTACAATGGTATAATCTTAAAAACGCAGCTAAACAATAATTAAATGGTGCAGGAAGTTCACAAACATCATCACAGTCAAGAATATGTATTCAAATATGATTTATGATAAACATATGAGCATAATCGAATTCAAGATTTTTTGTGCAAACCGTGGCCTTGAGGAGTGCAATTTTGGACGTTCCACGCCTTGGAGATGACTGGGAAAGGTTCCTCAAGCTTCGGTGATTGTCTAGGAGTCTTTAGAATCTTCTGAAATTGCTTGCAACTCTCAAACCGAATTCAAGATTTTTCCAATTTTTGAAGCTCTCTTGGAATGTCTTGGAGGCTGCGAAAATCCTTTTTCTGCGTCTGATTTTGTTTATGCATTTATAGGAATCATTAGGTTAACAAAAACAAGAGTAAATCTCCTTTGAATCCTTGATTTGCAAGCATAGAAATTTGATTGGAAATTTTCTTTAACTCTTTCCAATTTTGGCTAAATATCAATCTTTTTGTCTCAATCTCCAATTGCACGAATTTTGTGTCAAATATGGAACATTATGGTGATTGATTGTAATTGGAATAAGATCCTTAATTGAACATTTGATTTTCTATGATTAAATATCACTTTTAAATGATAAAAAAATCATATAAAATCAAACAAAAATCAAAAATTCTTGGCAAGCAAGTTTGGGGCCTTGGATGACTTTTGGATCAAGATTGGGCCATAAAAAGTTGGGCTCCTTTGTAAAAATATTCATTTTGAATCATTTTTCTTTACATTTTTCCTTTAAAATTGACCAACTTTGACAAGGCATATCTCTCTCAATTTTTAGGATATGGAGGTGTTCTAGGACTTTTTGAAAACCTTAAGATGTCCTCTACAAGCAACTTTGGAAGCTTTTTCCATTTGAAGAATTTATCTTGATGATATTGGCTTTGACAAAAAACTGCTTTCGGTTGGCCTTCAAAAAGGACCTATAATGTTTTGATCCATATCTCTCAAATTAAGCATTTTTAGACTTGGCATGTGAGAGACAAATTTGTAGAGAATTCAATTTACTTCAAATTGAGCTATGGATGGAAAATTTCTGATGTTCCATGTGAAAGTTATGGCTGGTCAAAGTTTAGTTGACTTTCTCCTATACAAACCCTAATTTGGAAACTTCTTGATTTGTTGATTTTTGATCTTTCCTTGATAAACCATGATCAATTCTTGATCAAATAGTGAATGATACTTCAATATGAGGATCTTGACAAAAAATCAGGAGTTTTGACTTTACTTTGACCATAGTTGACTTTTTAGGTTAACCCAGTCGATTGTTGATTTTCTGAGCAATTGAGTGATCAATCCTTTAAGCTGAGACTTGATACTTATCATAGAGGTAATATGAGCTATCTTAGGCCATATGGGATGCCTAGGCGCCATTGATTCATCGATTTTCTTTTGAACAAACCAAACCCTAGTTTCTGAACCCTGTTTTAGGAGAGTGTGTTTTGGAGTTTTGTGTATTGATTTGGACTTGAATAGGAGAAATAGTACGGGCAAATTTTGGGGTATGACAGCATGTCAATAATATTTTTCAACTGCCATATCTTTTTGTCCGGTAACCTTGCACAGTATGACTCCCATGGACATCCTTGCTTACATATGACTCTCATTCTCTTCCTATAATTTTTCTTAAATTGGAGGTTTCTACCAGAGTGTATGGCATAAGTTCTAATTCCTTCTTTAAAGTCTTCATTGGAAGCAAAATAAGTCCCTAATTCCCATTTTTAATCACCCATTTTTTTGGGAAGTTTGAAAGTTGGAAAATCATCTCTTATAACCTCATCATCTTCACTATCATAGTCAAGTGGTAACTCATCAGTATCATACTCTTCAGAATCACTCAAACCTCTAAAGTTATGTTTATTAACCTCAGTTTCACTCTCATCATCAAATAGACCACTACCTTGAACTACCTCTTCCACCACCTTTTGTTTTCTTGGTCTTCCAACCTTGGCTTTCTTAGCACCTTTCCCCTTCTCCTCAGCTTCCTTGTTACTATCTAGTCCCTCTGTAGCACTTTGGTTACTATCTAGTCCCTTAGCTATTAGGTCAAATTCAAAAGCTTCAGTGGTCCCATCTAAAGTGATATCCACTATAGCATCAATAGACACAATGTTCCCCTCAAAGTTAACATTCTCATTGGAGTTCTCAGTGGTCCTATCCACAGTAAATTCCCCAAAAAGATCTTCTTGGTTGGCTGATTCTTCTACCCCAGTAGGCACTCCTTCATCAAATTTGTCACCAAGATTATTCAAGTCTTCAATGGTCCCCAACTCATCAAAAGTTCCTACTATAGCAGCATTATTCAATTCATCCACATTCCCATTAATCAGTTCAGTTACTGCTTCCACTGGAAGCATTACATATAGATGCACATTCCCATTAATCAATGCAATTACTTTCATTCTAGTTGTTCCTGCGTCGTCTTTCAACATCACTAACTCATTATCATCCATTGCATTATAATACCATAAGCTATCTAATTTTGGGTACCCTAGTTCTTTTAACCCATCCATAACCTCGAAATAACTCCAAAAATCGGGGTCAACCCCCAAAATCTCCTCTAACCCATCGTAACCTAGCCTATTAAACTCTTTAAACACACCCCCGTGATGTACAACACAATCAAACCGATCACTCATGACCTAATCACAGCGAATAAGGAATAGGTGAGACTACGAAGTAAACAACAAGGTTATAACGACAACTATGAAAACGAAATGGAGAGATGATCCACGTACCTTAGCCTGGAAATGAGATGCTGGAAACAATCTTTGTCTTCAGTCTGAGGGTTTCTTCGCATCAGCTAGGGTTTTTTGGATAAACGATGGAAATGAGGAGAATGCTTGAAGTAATGAAGTTACTATTTGTGACACTGTAATACGGTGAACTAACTTTTTATATTTAAGCAAGCAATGTTGCGGTGAGCAAGAGTCGCCACCGACTTTTATTTTATCCAATTGGAAAGGCTAAAAGAACAGGAAAGACCTTTGAAAGATTTTGAGTTCGGGGGGTAGGTTATACAAAGGGAAGGTGTAAGGCACCCTTTGCATCCATGGTTTTCCATGGGTTCTTAATTGCTTAGCTCACTTTTAAATCGTTTGAAATGTTTGAAGTGTCGTGTCTGAATAAGAAAAGATTTCGAAGAAGAACTTTAGCTTGTAAATAAGCGTAGTCTTTTTGAATTTGATTTTGAAAAGAGTGGGAAAAAGATTTTGAATTTAGAGCAAGCAATTAGTAGAAACTACCCTAATTTTTGAAATTTGTTCTTTTAGCTTTTCGGGCGAAAGGATCTATCCGTACCATGAGAGGGCAGGAAGTCTTTCAATTGGTTGTTTGAAGGGTCATCGAGAATAATCGTTCGCCACAAGATTGTCCCTACCATAAAGAGGGCAAGTAGTCTCGGGGAAGGATATAATAGTCATTAAGGCAACAATAAGGATACCTTATCATTCAAAGGGAATATCACCATTTAATCGAGGGACGAGATCATATTTATCGTAGGCAACTCGAAGGGACTATGATATTTTATCGGAGGGACGTGGTGATTTTGAATCGAAGGCAGCAAGCTAAGGTATCCCTATATCCGAGGGACTTGACTATTTTTAGTATAATTAGAGGCAACAGGCAACAGTAATAAGGCAACAAGAGGGATAACCTTAAAGGTGTGTATGTGGCACAATCAAGTGATTCAGTTCGGATATTTTATCTTGTAATTAGCTATTCTAAGTTAATTCAAGGCTTGCACTCCCTAGGATTACTAACCACGCAGTTAAATAATAGTTATATTGTACGGAAATTTAAAGGCAGAAAATAAACCTACAACTATTACAAGGCTTTGGGGCAGTTACATAATAGAGGAAGAATGGAGCGCGAAAATAAAAATCTAATTAACTATTACAAAAAAAAAACCTTTTGCAAACCTATACACATTTTCTAGAATTTAAATGGCAGAAAAATAAATAATTAAATAAATAGCATAAAATAAAGGCAGAAATTAAATAAAGGCAAAAATTAAATAAAAGCATTCGACAATCATTGGAGTTTTTGAGATGAGAAAAGAATTCGCGCATAAAAGAAATTCAATGTTTAAAAACAAATTATGGTTAAAAAATTAGTTAGCCTAAAAATAATTATAAACCTAAAATTAAGTTATTATCCTGAAACACCCTAGTGACAACATTCGCCTCAGGGAGAAACCTACAGTTAATGGGCAACACCTACCTCATAAATTATCTATGGTTTTTGAAATTTGAGGGTAAATTTAAAAAGATTATTATTTAAAAAAAAATTAAATTAAGCCTAAATTACTAAACCTAATTATTTATTAAACCTAAAGTGAATTATTAATCCTAGTACTAAGTTTTAAAAAACTAAAGTTAATTTAAAATTATTAACTAATTTAATTATTAAATTAAAAGACTAATTCTATTATTATATTATTATGTAAAAAAAAAGTTTAAGTTTTCCAAAAGAATCAATAAAGAAAATTTAAAAAGGAAATAATAACAAACAAAGAAAAATAGCTATAAAGGCAAAATAATAAAAGAATTAAAGAAAACATGGGCTGTTGGAATCTGTTATGATGGCTCTAGGAAGGTACTTGGTGCGCCTCCAACTTCGTGGACGTTGGATCTAGCTTCGTGTTGATCCAAGGGCTGTGATGTGAGGGTAGACCGTAGGTATCTCTGGATGCGCTGCGTTGGATTCGTAAACAAAATATTCAAAGAAAAATTTGTCAAAACCAGGGGTCGAACCCAGGTTTGTCCAGTTACCAACAAGTTCCTTTTCCAAGTGTGCTACAATTCGTTAGTCAATTAATAATCATCAACAAAAATCATATATGAAAGCGTGTCATTAAATGCCAAATTCAAACCCAAATTCAACGTGGGCCACGCATGCGCTGACTTGCGAATGGAGTGCTTCCCTCGTGCCAACGCAGCAGTCAAACAGTCCAATGTACTGTTCATCATCTTCCTAAAATTACCTGCGGTTTTAGTTACGCATTCACCTGCGGATTTAGCTGCGACTTTCTGTAACTTTTTTAAAACATAAAAGAATGACGTTAACGTTTAAACCAAATGCCCATATATTACAAGCAAGGTGTCCTGGACTTATTGGAGGCGTCGTTTAGGTCTGAAACAACATGCATCTACAAAAACGAAAGTTCTTTTCAAACATGCCCTAGCCATGGTTTCACGAGTTGCAGGCCTCCTATCTCATCACCACTGATCCAAACCTTCCTTAAACCACGTCAGAAGCTTAAAAAAGTTATTAGTTTTCATCAAAGCTAGCTATAACGTGAGATATGGAAATTCAAGAGAGATGTGAATATGTGGAAATTAATACGCATATTATGGGCGTTATGAGAGCTTAAGAGTGATGAAAACTTACCTTCTTCTACCTTGGGAACGATTTGAGACAATTATTTGGCCCTGAAATTCATTGAATGAAGAGCACCAAAATTCAAACTTTCTTTGATATTTTGTACCTTGAAACCCTAGCCCTTGCTGCACAAAATTTTCGTCCTCCCTTGCTTCTGCATGTCTCAAGTATATATAAGGGATCTTTTTAGGGTTAGAATGTGGCTTGATTGGTAGAAGAAAGATTCAAAAAGATTTTATTCAATTTGTATGAAATCTTTCTTGTTTTGAATTCCAATTCTATTTTTGTGCCACTATTCTCACGTGTTTACTGCCCTTAAGATTGATTGGAATAAAATCAAAATATTTGGAAATTTAATCATGTATTTAAATTATGATTTTCTTTGATTTAATTTGAATAAATTCAAAAATAAATAAACTAAAATCATAAAATAAATGGGAAATAGTTTATGGACCTCAAGGACTATTCTTTGGGCCTTAATTCTGATCAAGCCCAAGGCCATGTCAACTAATTCATTTACTTTGTATTTTATTTAATTTATTTAGTTTTTTAATTGAATAAAAATCCAAATAAATATAAATAATGGTTAAAAATAAATGAATGGATTTAAGAGTCTTTGGTTAGGCCATGATCATGTTTTGAAGTTGAAATATTAGGCCCATTAGCCTAAAAACTCAAAATTCGTCAATTAGAGTTTTACGGTTTTCATGAATCTTAGCCAGCTTTTACCAATCATATCTCCCTCAATTTTCATGGTATGAAAGTTTTCTAGGACTTTTTAGAAAGCTTAAAGAGTCCTCTAAAATATCCTTTTGGTTTCGTCTCAATTGAGTCTACCATGTTCACGTACCACTCTTTGAGAAAAATGACTTTTTGTTGACTTTCAAAAGGACCTGTAATGTTTTCATCCATATCTCTCAAATGAAGCATTTTTAGACTTGGCTTGTGAGAGACAAAATTGAAGAGAATTCAATTTCCTTCAAATTGAGCTTTGGATGGAAAATTTATGATGTTCCATGTGGAAGTTATGGCTGGTCAAAGTTCAGTTGACTTTTAGGTTAAAAACCCTAATTTAGAAACCTTGAGTTTTGTTGATTTCTGAGCTTTCCTTGATGAATCATGATCAACCCTTGATCAAATGATGAATGATACTTCAAAATAAGGTTGTTGACAAAAAATCAGGAATTTTGACTGTACTTTGACCACTGTTGACTTTTAGGTCAAACTAGTCGACTATTGACTTTCTGAGCAATTGAGTGGTCAATCCTTTGAATTAGAACCTGAATTTTGTCATGTAGATAGTTTGAAACATCATAAGCCATATGAGATGCATTGGAGCCTTAGATCCATTGATTTTCTTCAGAAAAACAAAAACCCTAGTTCCTTGAACCATTGTTTAGCGGGGTGTCTTTGAGCCTTGAACCTTGATATGAGTTTGAATTAAGAGAAATAAGATGGGCAAATTTTGGGGTATGACAGCTGCCCCTGTTCAATTTTCTTAAACCTGAAGATGTATATTGGCATGTGTGCCTGTCGGAATCTGAAGGTAGAGGAGGATTGAACTCTAGAATACCAAGAAATTTGCCCTTGCTGATGTAGGGACTTTTCGAAGATGGGCTTAGAGATGCCATCCAGGCAGAGTTTTGTTGAAGATGGGCTTAAAGATGCCATCTGGATGTTGAGAGACTTGATTGATATGGGCTTAAAGATGCCATCCGTCTTGATAGACTTGAGAGTCAGAATACGTCGTACGTTAGATCGCATCTGAAGGATATACTTAGGATGAGCCGTACGTTAGACTGAATCCACCGTATCAATAAGTGTCAAAGTAAGTCGTACGTTAGGCTACACTTTTTAGGACGAGTCATACGCTAGACTGGGTCCAGTTTGCATTGTTAAATATCTGGAAAAGCCGTACGTTAGGCTGAAGGATGGATCGTACGTTAGACCTGGTCCAATTTGCTTTTGATAAATGTCTGAAAAAGCTGTGCGTTAGGCTGGAGGATGGGTCTTGCGTTAGACCAGGTCCCCTGTGTTGATAATTGTCAGAATATACCGTACGTCAGGTTGTATCCTAGGATGAGTCGTACGTTAGACTGGATCCTTTGTATTGTGAAGTACCATAATGAGTCATGGTGTTAGGCTGTATCTGAGCTCAGATGTATTAGACCATATCTGTTGAAGGATGTTTGAACGAGTCGTACATTAGACCATATCTGATTAAACCATGTCTGATGAAGGATGTCAGAACGAGTCATTCGTTAGACCATATATGAAGAGGAATACCAGAACGAGTTGTACATTAGACCATATCTGGACTTGAAGTGTTGAGAAGTAGTTGTTGAATGTTGATCGCGTCATCACCGTTCGTGGTAAATGAGATCTTGGAAGGTCAATCGTGTCAGCACTATTCGTAGTAACTGAATTAGATCTTTGAAAGATGATCGTGTCTACACCGTTCGTGATGGTAAAATTAGATCCTTGTAGGTTGACTGTGTCAGCACCGTTTGTAGTAACTGAATTAGACTTTGAAAGGTTGATCGTGTCCACACCGTTCTTGATGATGGAATTAGATCTTTGAAGGTTGACCGTGTCAGTACCGTTCGTAGTAACTGAATTAGATCTTGGAGAGATGATCGTGTCTACACCGTTCGTGATGATAGAATTAGATCTTTTCTCGTGTCAGCACCGTTCGTAGTAACTGAATTAGACTTTGGAGGGTTGATCGTGTCCAAACCGTTCGTGATGATGGAATTAGATCCTTGAGAGTTGACCGTGTCAGTAATGTTCGTAGTAACTGAATTAGATCTTTGAGAGATAATCGTGTCTACACCGTTCGTGATGATAGAATTAGATCTTTGAGAGTTGACCGTGTCAGTACCGTTCGTAGTAACTGAATTAGATCTTAGAAGATCGATCGTGTCAGCACCGTTCGTAGTAACTGAATTAGATCTCGGAAGGATGATCGTGTCTATACCGTTCGTGATGATAGAATTAGATCTCTAGTCGTGTCAGCACCGTTCGTAGTAACTGAATTAGACTTTGGAAAAGTTGATCGTGTCCACACCATTTGTGATGATGGAATTAGATCTCTAGTCGTGTCAGCACCTTTCGTAGTAACTGAATTAGTCTTTGGAAAAGTTGATTATCTCTGAACTAACTCTGGAGGATATCCGGAAGTAAGTATCAGAATTAAATCTTCGTCTTGATTATCTCTGAACTATCTCTGGAGAATACCCGGAACTAAGTATCAGAATTAAATCTTCGTCTTGATTATCTCTGAACTATCTCAGGAGAATACCCGGAACTAAGTATCAGAATTAAATCTTCGTCTTGATTATCTCTGAAGTATCTCTGGAGAATACCCGGAACTAAGTATCAGAATTAAATCTTCGTCTTGATTATCTCTGAACTATCTTTGGAAGATATCCAAAATTAAGTGTCAGAACTAAATCTCTGTCTTGAATGAGTGTCATAATTAAATTTTTGATTTGATTATCTCTGCACTATATCTAGAAGATAATGTTCATTTGGTTTGTAGGAATAGACTGAAAACACAACCTTAATTTTATGCAATGTCGTGATGCATGTATTGTAATTTTTTGAACTGAGAGTTTTATGCATATGCCGTGAGGCGTATGTATGTTATGTATGTGCCATGAGACGTATGATGTATGAATGCAAAACTTTATTAATGATGATAGTAGATTGTAGTAGCGTCTGGCAGGGAAAATAAATCCCTGTCTGTTGAGGAGAATACAGAGTATAGGTCTTCCTTTTTAGTAGGAACTCCCGCTTCATGCTCGAGGATGTTGAGTTGGGGATTTATGATTTCTGCTTGGGGGTGAGAGCCATTTGAATTGTTGATCCTGATGTACCCTGACTGGGGATAAGAGAGATGAATAACTCTGTTTGGAGAAGAGAAAAGTGTCGAGGAACCGGTAGTGTCAAAGATGTAAACTACGCTGGGGGACTAAGTCTCTGTCGGGAAGAGAACATTTGGAGATATCTTCTCGAAGATTACTCTGTGGGGATATAATCCTGTGAAATTGGAGTCATAGGAAACCATGGATGCCTTGAATATTGCCCCCAGTGATTATCGTACTTGTCATTCCTGAACTCGTATTGATTGGGACCTGCCAATGAGCATTGGTCGAAGTATCAACTGCACTTGCATAGATTTGCCCCTGCTAGTAGGGATTTTAAAAAGATTCGCCTCGCGAGGACTTTATGAGATGTGTACTATGGGTGACATGCCCCCAGTAATCATAGACTTAGGATGATGCCCCATATTGATTGGGAAGTATCTGCAGATCCACTTGGGTGTATGCCCCTGATTGTTTGGAATCTTGAGAGATTCTTGGAATCTTGACCTGATTGCCCCAGATTGTTTGGCATTCTTTGAGAGATTCTCGGAATCTCGACCTGACTGCCCTAGGTTGATTGGATAAACCATGTCATGCCCCTTGTATACATAAGAGACATTGCTTCCGAAGTGATTTTGTCTGTCGGGATTACTTTCAGTCATTAGTCGTACCATGTGAAAATTCTTCCTGATGCTAACATTCGAAATTATGTAGCAAAATATGTTTAATAATGAATTCATGAGATGCAGTGCATATGTCTGTCTTGATTTTTTTGAAAGCATTAAAACAGAAGATGTAAAAAGCGTGATGTTTATAAAACGTGATGTTTGTAAAATGAGATATCAACTCAGCTTTTATGGCAAACCTTAAGGAGTCAGGATACCTTTTTGGTGACAGTATGCTTTCGAACTAACCATGCTTCAGTTAGGACTTTCAAGGGTTGTAACATGGCTTGGTTCACGGTTTAAGAAACAAAGGATAATGGCTCAAAAATTTATTTATACCCATCCCAATCTTCGTGATGTTCTTCGATCTTATACTCAGTTAACTCTGCGTTTAAGCCTTAGCAAAGCTTGAAGTTGTAACATTGATATTTGATGATGGTTAAAGTACCGGAAGTTTATTTGGACAGGCAGTCATCCTTTTTTTTTGTAATACTCTCTTTTTGTCGAGGATTTGTAGTGACCTCTTTTGAAATGTTTTCTTTTGTCGAGGAAATTTTTTAGCAACCTCCTTTTTAACTTTGATTTTGTTATCCCTAACTTTTGCCGGAACTGTTTATTTTGAGATTACAGTCAGTGGGATGTTTGATTTTTGATAAGTCTCCTTCGTCGGTTTTGACTTAACATTTTTATCTCCTTTTCTTTTTTATGGATATTGACTGCCTGACTTGATGATTACAGAATTCCATCATTACTTGTGTAAAAACAACTAGTATAATTGAGTTAACTGAATAACTACCCTGCCCCAGGTTATGATTAAATGTTTTAATTTGCACGTGAAAGAAACTTCTACTCCATAGGCTCAACGGGGTTGACTAGGGATTAACATCCTTATATCTCCACTGTTTAGAAATTGAAACAATGCATGTACATCGTCAGCATAGTCTGTACAAAAGCATACTGTATGAGGTTGCGGTGTCGTTTTCGTCATCCTCCCTCAAAAGGCTTACAGCTTAGCAGGAGTTGAAAATCACAAAACAAAACAAAACAAAGTAAAGACACAGTTTAAATGAGTGAGAGCGAAATGATTGATTCAAGACAAACATATGCAATGCACTAATGATGATTATTAAAACAGATAATGTCTATCATGAGCCGAATGTTTAAACAAACAAGAATGAAAAATTGCAAATGAAAGCAAAGCTAATGACCCAATAGTCCATCCTTCTAGACAGTAGTTAGTCTTGTCATGATTAGGCATAGAAGCTATATTCACCATAGGGATCTTAGGAGGGTCCCTTAGAGTAATCAATTCGATCTTCAATAGATGTTGTAATGCTTGAGCCAGCGACATACTGATCTTGGTGAGTTGACGCTTAGGTACGTCTGGCTTTCGTCGTTGTTGTAATTCTGGTGTAATGATCAGAACTTCCGCAATAGATTGGTTATGTTCATTACGACCTTTCTGACTGTGCGCCACATCAGTCCTATGAGGCTCCTCAGGTGAGTTGAAATCAATGATCTTGTCATCAAGTAAGTCATGAATCATATGCTTCAATGGTCCACAATCCTCTGTATCACGACCAGGACTGTTTGAATGGTAAGCACATCTTGCATGATGCTTGTGCCCGGGAGTGGGATTTGCTGGAGCTGAGTATGAAGGCAGTAGGGTTATCAAGTGCTGATAGAGCAATTGTTGCAGAACTTGAGACAATGGCATGTGCAATGGAGTAAACTTTGCTGCATCTGGTGATCCTTTTTCTTCTGGGTTAACAAGGTTTTTCAACTCGTCTTGCCCCTTGGCCAAGTTCAGAATCAAAACTTGGAATCGGATATTTTGAGCCTGAAGATTTTTGACTGATTGCTCGAGATCCATTTGTGCTGAAATAAACAGCGAGAGAGAATGGGAAGCCTGTTGCGGAAACCTGTTATGCAATGTTTATGAATGTAGATGCAATATTTTCAAGGATCTATAGGAAATTTAGTTTGCGACGTTAGAAAATAATTGGTCGCATCTTTGTCTGAAGAATTCTGACTTTCGTCTTTGATCATCCTTCTTTGAGAATCAAGCTCACCATATCGAGTGGGTCATCGCCTCTGATTTGGGATACCTATGAATTCGAAGGTACATGGCTAGAGGAAAATAAATCCTCTTGCCCCTTGATAGGTACTAAGTCTCTGAATTGGAAGGTATGTGGCCAGAGAAAAATAAATCCTCTTGCCCCTTGATAGGAATTGAGTCTTTGATAAGAGTACCTGAAATCGTGCGCCCTAAATCCTTAAGATCCTTGAAAGGGTTAGTAGACATGCAATGTTATGATGTCATGATGTCATGCGAAATGCAATACGATAGGTAAAGCATAAGGTAATAAGGACGAAATATCCTACAAGCAAATCCTGCAAGGAAATAGAAGGGTTAGTAGCACACACAAATAAGTCACACAAATGTCCTTAGGTTTAGAAGCTTGCATGGAGTTTGACTAGGTAACTACCCTTCCCTAAAGGAACTTCTAAGGATAAGGATGATATCAGTAACAAGTTCTACCGGTTGTTCAGAATTGTCAGCCCTTTTAAAGCACCCTCGGACATGATACATTTGCATCATGCAATCATACTTTGAGAAAGAACCTATCTGAATTGTAGTATCGGGAAGCGACTAGGTTCTCAACATTTGTCAAGAGTAGTCCCCCCACTACTTCCTAAAGGCCAAGATCGGTTAAAGGTAACTAAAGCTCCTTGAGCTCCGGCGCACCCACAGGCATATACATAGACCTTCCTCATTTGAGAAAGGTGTGCATACAGCTATGGAGTCCTAACTCAAGCGTGAACTTCATATCGACTCATCTCCCACATATGTGAAAGAGGTCGCCATGACTATGCCACTCCTATCTTAAGTGTACTTGAATCCGGGTGTAGGATTCGTCCTTCATTTATTTCCCAAAACAGCCCTGAAAAATAAAGCAAGCAAAGCAAACAATAGAAAATAATTAAGTGATCCTAAACTTTTAAGGTAACCCCTCTTTTATTCAAAAAATCCCCAGCAGAGTCGCCAGTTCTGTAATACGGTGAACTGACTTTTTATATTTAAGCAAGCAATGTTGCAGTGAGCAAGAGTCGCCACCGACTTTTATTTTATCCAATTGGAAAGGCTAAAAGAACATGAAAGACCTTTGAAAGATTTTGAGTTCGGGGGGTAGGTTATACAAAGGGAAGGTGTAAGGCACCCTTTGCATCCATGGTTTTTCATGGGCTCTTAATTGCTTAGCTCACTTTTAAATCGTTTGAAATGTTTGAAGTGTCGTGTGTGAATAAGAAAAGATTTCGAAGAAGAACTTTAGCTTGTAAATAAGCGTAGTCTTTTTGAATTTGATTTTGAAAGAGTGGGAAAAAGATTTTGAATTTAGAGCAAGCAATTAGTAGCAACTACCCTAAATTTTGAAATTTGTTCTTTTAGCTTTTCGGGCAAAAGGATCTATCCATACCATGAGAGGGAGGGAAGTCTTTCAATTGGATGTTTGAAGGGTCATCGAGAATAATTGTTCGCCACAAGACTGTCCCTACCATAAAGAGGGCAGGTAGTCTCGGGGAAGGATATAATAGTCATTAAGGCAACAATAAGGATACCTTAGCATTCGAAGGGACTATCACCATTTAATCGAGGGACGAGATCATATTTATCGTAGGCAACTCGAAGGGACTATGATCTTTTATCTGAGGGACATGGTGATTTTGAATCGAAGGCAGCAAGCTAAGGTATCCCTATATCCGAGGGACTTGACTATTTTTAGTATAATTAGAGGCAACAGGCAACAGTAATAAGGCGACAAGAGGGATAACCTTAAAGGTGTGTGTGTGGCACAATCAAGTGATTCAGTTCGGATATTTTATCTTGTAATTAGCTATTCTAAGTTAATTCAAGGCTTGCACTCCCTAGGATTACTAACCACGCAGTTAAATAATAGTTATATTGTACGGAAATTTAAAGGCAGAAAATAAACCTACAACTATTACAAGGCTTTGGGGCAGTTACATAATAGAGGAAGAATGGAGCGCGAAAATAAAAACCTAATTAACTATTACAAAAAAAACCTTTTGCAAACCTATACACATTTTCTAGAATTTAAATGGCAGAAAAATAAATTATTAAATAAATAGCATAAAATAAAGGCAGAAATTAAAGCAGAAATTAAGTAAAGGCAAAAATTAAATAAAAGCATTTGACAATCATTGGAGTTTTTGAGATGAGAAAAGAATTCGTGCATAAAAGAAATTCAATGTTTAAAAACAAATTATGGTTAAAAAATTAGTTAGCCTAAAAATAATTATAAACCTAAAATTAAGTTATTAACCTGAAACACCCTAGTGACAACATTCGCCTCAGGGAGAAAGCTATAGTTAATGGGCAACACCTACCTCATAAATTATCTATGGTTTTTGAAATTTGAGGGTAAACTTAAAAAGATTATTATTTAAAAAAAATTAAATTAAACCTAAATTATTAAACCTAATTATTTATTAAACCTAAAGTGAATTATTAACCCTAGTACTAAGTTTTAAAAAACTAAAGTTAATTTAAAATTATTAACTAATTTAATTATTAAATTAAAAGACTAATTCTATTAATAAATTGTTATGTAAAAAAAAAGTTTAAGTTTCCAAAATAATCAATAAAGAAAATTTAAAAAGGAAATAATAACAAACAAAGAAAAATAGCTATAAAGGCAAAATAATAAAAGAATTAAAGAAAACCTGGGCTGTTGGAATCCGCTATGATGGCTCTAGGAAGGTACTTGGTGCGCCTCCAGCTTCGTGGACGTTGGATCTGGCTTCGTGTTGATCCAAGGGCTGTGATGTGAGGGTAGACCGTACGTATCTCTAGATGCCCTGCGTTGGATTCGTAAACAAAATATTCAAAGAAAAATTTGTCAAAACCAGGGGTCGAATCCATGTTTGTCCAGTTACCAACAAGTTCCTTTTCCAAGTGTGCTACAATTCGTTAGTCAATTAATAATCATCAACAAAAATCATATATGAAAGCGTGTCATTAAATGCCAAATTCAAACCCAAATTCAACGTGGGCCACGCATGCGCTGACTGGCGAATGGAGTGCTTCCCCCGTACCAACTGTCGCGGGGAAAAAATCGTCGATGAGACACCTGATGCCTTCTTTGGGCTCGAGTGCTCAAGAAAATTATTTTCATTTTTTGTCACGACCAAACTTTTTATTATTTCCAAAGTAGGAAAAGGAAAAAAAGTTGCAATAACCTTAAAAGAGATGCAAAGCAAATAACACAAAATTAAAAACAATGCAAAAGTGGGGGAGAGATCTTGGGTAAGAGGGTTGGTTATACGAAGGGAAGGTATTAGCACCCAACGTATCTATAGTACTCTATAGGTTTCTTTGTTATGTTCATTTCTTTCTATGCTATTGGGGAGGTTCTGTTGTGAGATAGGTGGGAAACTAAGTGTTTGTTTGATTATGCTCGCAAAGATCATCGCAATCTTCTGCATACATATCCCTTAGAGGGAATCAGAGCATCTGTAGCTCGGGGTCTCTGGGTGCTAAGGTTTGAGTGGTGTGAGGGAGAAGTTTTGCTCGCCAAGGAATAAGACCTTGTGCCTACGTATTCTCAAAGGGATGTTGAGAAAATCAGAGCAATCGTAGTTCCCACTTATGCTAGTGGAAGCAAAGGATAAGAGACAAATGTCATCTAAATGTTCGATGTATCTAATCTATATCATCACATACATCTGTTTGTTTTTGTTTGAAATCTTTTCATTATAAGCCCTGGGCTGTGCCACTTATGGCGCTTAGAATGATAAAGATGATTTTTGTTTAGCCAGCCTTGTGGAAAAAACAAGTTTGATTAGCCAGCCTTGTGGCAAAAACTTTTGATAAGTCAGCCTTGTGACAAAAAGTTTTGATTAATCAGCCAGCCTTGTGGCAAAAGTTTCAATGAAGCCAGCCTTGTGGTAAAAACTTTGATTAATCAGCCAGCCTGGTGGCAAAAGGTTTGATTGATTAGCCAGCCTTGTGGCAAAGAAGTTTGATTGATTGATTGTGATGATATAGAAGAGATACTCCTATCATAGAGATGATAAATGTCTAATCTCCTAGGGTATTTGTTTTGGATATTGGGGATGCTTATAAGAAGCCCGTGGGTCCTTGTACGAAGCCCAAGAGGAGGCTATCCGAGGGTCCTTGCATTGTAAGCCCAAGAGGAAGCTATGGGAGGGACAATCGAGGGTCCTTGTATTGTAAGCCCAAGAGGAGGCTATGGGAGGGACAAGTCGTTTGTACAAAGCCCAAGAGAAGGCATGGTATAGTTGGTTTGAGCTCTTAGAGCGATTTCACCGGGAAACCATACTCTATGTCCTAACCTAAACTAAGGGAGATTCTTTGCACGAAGCCCAATAGGAGGCTATGGGGAACCTAGTGTCGTACTAAGTTGAACAAGTATATATAACATAATCACAAATATGAACAAGTACGAACAAATATGAACAAGTACATGAACAAATATGAACAATTATATATGACAAGGTGTGTATATACAATGGAGTTTATGAAGGAAATATACCTGTAAGGATGATCCGTTTGTATACACGGGGCTCAGGACTTATACTCAGGGAGAGGCCCATTGAGTTTATTCAGAAGTTATGTAAACAAGTATTTACAAGGGAGGTTGGGACTTATACCTACATGGAGGCCCATTTTATTTTTGGGAAGATTTAAAGAAAACCTTCATTTTTGATTTGTTATTCAAGGTTAAAAATCAAATTGATCGAGGTATGTACAAAAAGGTGTATGTACAATGAAATACCTAATTTCATTTAAGGGAATGGGACTTATACCTATGTGGAGGCCCATGTTTTATTTTATAAAACATGGTTGATTGTTTTGTTAAAAAAAAACGCGAGGTTTCGCTTTTGAAAACAGTTTGAAAGTTTGTTGAAAAACAGTTTGAATTTTGACAAAAGTCAACTTAATTAAGATAAAAACAAATTTTATACTTAATTAAGACCTAAATGATTAGGGTTTGATCACAAAATATTTACAAGTGATTGAGTTTTGAAAATCAAGTGAAAAAACTATTTTTAAAGTATTAAAAACATTTAATAAACAAGTCATTTTAAACTTAATAAAAACACATCAAATAAATATTTTTTTGTGATTTTTTTTATATTCATAAAATATATATGTTAAATAAGAAGTGTACAAAAAATGAAGTAAAAATGAATTAATTTGATTGGTTAAATCAATTGATGAAGTTGTGTAAAAAATGAAAGAAAAATAGTGCTAAAAAAGAAGGTTTGGTCCCTAGGAGTGTTGAACTCGTGACCTTGAGGTTACCATTCAAAAACTTAGCCAACTGGACCACGCGTGTGGTCTGTTAATACTTGCAATGAATTAAAATATATTTTGAATCAATTTCCAAACTTCAGTTTCAAAAATATGGCGCCAAGAACACATCCCTATTTTGATTTTGAATTTTTCTAAAACTGAACCAATTTGATCAAGTGAATAGCCTATCTTGCTCGATTTTTCACAAGGAACATGATGGTACCATTTAATTTCATTTATTTTTGCTCTAAGATCATTGATTCTCTGATGAACACGAAGAACCCTAATTCTATGATTCAATGTGAAATCGTGTATGTGCAAGTTATAATGCAATTGATTGAGGGTTAATGATCCATATGTATGCAGAAACATGATGGTAAACCAGTTTTTCATTTATGATGCATGAATGATAGAGTTTGAAGTTCATGAAGCTTACCTTGAAAGTTTGCAAAACTGGAAAATGAATTTCGAGCTGGAGGTGTTACAGATGCTTTGTAATGATATGGATAACTTCAATGATGATTATGGAACATGTTTGAACACTTGGAACGATCTGAGTTCACCTGAGCAAGGCCATGGAACCCGATCTGCAGTATGGCTTAAGTGAGGATCAAGCTTGATGATTTTGATGTTTCAGATCATGGATGATGATTGGAACAATTCATATGAAGTATATGGATGATGTTTAGAAGGTTAGTTTGGACAGAATTGGCTTGGTATGGATTTTGGCATGATAAGGCTCTCTTTATGCATATATGGGAGTTGAAGAGTGATTCTGAGTTTTAAGGTGTTTTGGGGTGTGTGAGTGGATCAAACACATCCCATATGATGTTTATGGAATGTTAGAACCATCACTTTGGCCATAACTTCAAGGGTTTGGAGGTTGAGTTTTCTACCTCTTGGAAACTTAAGAAAACTTGCAATTCAAGAAAGAAGAGAAAACCTATGATTTGTGAGGTTTTGGTGTGATTTTGAAAGTGATTTGAACCTCTATTTATAGGCCAAGAGTTCTGCATTGCAAGACTATACAAGTTGATCATAGAATGGTGATTTAGCATTTGGAGATAAAATAGAATCTTTGCATTAAATGCAAAATGGTTAAAACCTAAACCATGGTTAAAATTTCCCAAGCTTCTTATCTCTTTCCAATCTGATCACAAACCAGAAATATCTTCCATTTATTGCATATGTATGTCATTGCTTGCATCATAAGGTAAAATAATTCATAACTTTGGCAAAATGACTTGAAATTTCAAGTGAAATGATCACTAATGGCAAAATTCAAAACCATAGCTATGCTCCATATTTTTTCATGCTCTTGGACATTTTGGAAAGCTCATGTTATGTACTTCAAAACCCTAGTTGAAAGTTTCATCAAGACCTTTAAGGAAATGGGTGAAAAAGATCCATGAACATTGAAGAAAATGAGGTTTTAAGTGAATTTTTCAAAAGATACCAACTTTGAAGCTCCATATCTCTTAAATGGTTGATCTTATGAAAAAAAATTATATGTGACAAAGTTGTTCATTGGATCAAAATCTACAACTTTCATGTTGGAAGTTTTTTTCAGTTTGTAGGTGAAATTTTGAGTTATTCCCTTCCAAAGTTTGGAAAAAACCATTGAAAACACTTGGAAAATTTTCTAAGTATGGAAAGTCAAACTTTTGACTTTTTGATTCTTGGTTGATTTTCTTGATTTTCCTTGATCAAATGACTTCATATATCATATATTGATGATTTAAAACTTCAAAAGTCATGGTTGACCAAAATTTCCAAAAAGTCAATGGTGATCTTGTACAGTTGACTTTTTCAAACAAATCGTGTTTTTGGAGATTTCAAATGAACCAAGCTATCCTCACCAAATGAATGGTATGAATGGATCAAATTGAGTTATTGGAGGACCTTCAACCATGTTTTGAGTTGTGGCACCATATTCTGATTAAAAAAATCAGTTGTTCAGGTGAATTAGGTCAAAACCCTAATTGTCGACCAGATGAAATTGATGACTGTGGATCTTGAATTGAGATACAATTTCCATTGGATATTGTTATAAGGATTATTTGAAGATTATTGAATCCTTTGAGTGATGTCCTGGAGCTTTTTAGGGTTTCCCAAATGTGATCCCTGATTTTAGTCCCTGATAGTCCAAAACCCTAGTCTGATGATTTGAAATTTCACTGTTGATCAATCCTTGTGTAGGAGATGTCTTGAGCCAATAGATTAGGTCAAAATGATGTACTTTGGGTCTTGAGGTCATGTCCCAAGTCATTAGGTCAAATCCTGAGCAAAAGTCAGGAGTATGCAGTCTTCAGTCAAAACCCTAATTTAGTTGACTCAAGGCTTTTGAGCTTGTTGAAATGAATCTCTGAGGACCAAATATTGATTGTTGATGAAGATGGTTCATTTGAGGTGAAGGGAGAACAAAACCCTAATTTATTGTTACTTATACCGATGAATGATTTCTTGATTAAACCCTGCTGAGCACAAATAGCAAACCCAAGCTATGCAATTTGTTAGTGATGCAAATGATGCATATGCAAATGATATGAGGTGGTATCTTAGGTAAAAAATTGGGGTATGACAGATGCCCCTGTTTAAGTTTCTTCAACCTGAGATATCAAGATTGAAAATTTTCATTTTGATAGGGTGGAAGAGACTTAAATATCAGAAGACGCAAATTTTGGACCTAAGATACCAAAATTGCGAATGATGCAAGGATATCTTTACCGAGGGGATATCAAGAACTGACTCCACTGGGGACAAAAGATCGGTAAGGATGTCTCAATCCGTTTTAGGAAGAGAATCCGTTTTTTTCTTTTCGGGAAAGCAAGTGTATGCTTCACCGGGGAATGATAGCTTTGTAAGAAAAGCTTACCTATCGACATTACCGACTATCATCACAGTGATAGACTTGTTAAATAATGCGAAGGTGATGGGTATGAAACTGTATTACCGACTATCAGCATGGTGATAGACTTGACATGGTAAAAAGAGTTTCAAAGGTTCGGTTAATATTACCGACTATCAGCATTGTGATAGACATGATAAAGTAATATAACCAGAACAAAAGGTTACCGACTACTAGCCTCGTGATAGCGGTTTTGAAGACATGATCAATTATCAACCGAGTGATAAAATGATCCTAGAGACTTTGCTAGGGAAATTACTGGTTATTCAGCCTTGTGAACAGTAATAAGGCCCTGATTGTCACATGGTCTTCATGATTGATTTCCTAGAGAGGAAAAATCTTTTGAAAGAGACATAAGCTGCTCGGATGATGAGGCTATTGCTTATTGTCTGTTTTTCACGACTCTATTTTGAGAATCGAAATCTGAATCTCTGGTAAAGACAAGGTTCTATCCAAGAACGAATTGGAAAGAAACAATCAGACAAGACTTTGTATCCAATGAGGAATGAACTCAAAATATGGATTTTCTCCTTTGTTTTGAGAGGAGAAACTAAAGCAACCTTCTTCCACGAGGAATGATCTCAGTGGGGAACTGGAGAAAGAAGATGTTCTTTCTGCTTATGGGTGACAACTTACTTGGAGAGATGACACGCCCATACCTGTTTCTTTTTTTTTTCTTTTTTTTTCTCTTTTTTCTTTTCTTTTTTTTTGGGATAGATATATCCTAAACGAGTGATTTCGAAGCAAACATTTGAAAAATGCAGGAATGCATAAATGATGCAAATATGTATGAAAGATGAATGTCATGAATGTCACATGCATGCTGACGATACTGACAGACAAAGAAGTGTTTACTGGAGAAGGACTAACGTCGCAATACAACCAGTTACTTGGCAAATGTTCTTTCAACACGGTGCAAATAACACGGGCGATGCATGGTGTTGCATGCTTTCAACTTCTCTGGGGAAGACAAGCATCTTTCTTACTGGGATGGAAGAACTTCTTCACTGGGGATGAAAGAACTTCTCTACTGCGAGGGGTAACTGGTTCAGGAATTCTTTTTTTGGGATAAGAATATTGTTGTCTCATCATCTCTTTTGAGGAAAAGAACAGTTCTGAAGGATAATCTTTAGTTCATCCTATGGAGATAGTTGTTGATGTTCCTTCTATTGTTCACAACTCAAAGGAAAGTTTCGCTTTTATTTTAAAAAGAAAGGAAAATTAAATTCATTTAAAACTTATTTTTTTTCTTTTTCTTTCAAAAGTGAATAACACAATTAAAGTGTCATTTTGCAAGCTAAAAGAAATTAGAGATTGCAAACAAATGGGCACCAGGCTCAAATTTATTTAATAGGATGGTAATCAGCTAAAGGCATGATTCCATAGAGTATTTACAAAAGTTGGAAATGGTATTATGCGGAAAAGGCTACATTGAAAGCAATAACCACTATTCTCCCTAACAACTTTGAGTTCCAACTGTGCTTGTTGCTTTAGATTGGCGATGATTTGATCGAAGATCCTTTAATGAAAAGACTCTTCAGGTGACGAAGTACGGACTAATGCAGTTACTTTGTCATAAATCCTTAATCTTTGCCTAGATTGCCCTTTCAGGTTTTCAATCTACCAGGATAAAAAAATTTCTGTTTATTGTCTCTAATTTTTTCCTGGACCACCCTTTCGGGTTTTCAGTCCACCGAGACGCTCATTTTTGCCTAAGTTGTCCTTTGCGGGTTTTCGACTTACCGAGCTGTTCTTTTGTATTTTTTAGACAAAGTATTTCTTGACTGCATCAGCATTCACAGGATGTGGGAGTTCATCACCATCCATGGTTGCAAGAGTCATGGCGCCGCCAAAAAATGTTCTTTTGACAACATACGGGCCTTCGTAATTAGGAGACCATTTGCCCCTAGAATCTGGTTGAAAAGACAAGATCTTTTTAAGCACGAGGTCGCCTTCTTGAAATTCACGAGGTCGAACCTTTTTGTTGAAGGCTTGTTTCATCCTTGCTTGGTATAACTGTCCACGGCATATAGCAGTCATACGTTTTTCTTCGATTAAGTTCAACTGATCGTATCTGCTTTGACACCATTCAGCCTCTGATAACTTGGTCTCCATGAGGACTCTCATTGATGGGATTTCAACTTCTACGGGGAGTACAGCTTCCATGTCATATACTAGAGAAAAAGGAGTTACCCCTGTTGAAGTACGCACTGAAGTACGGTACCCATGTAAAACAAATGGCAGCATTTCGTGCCAGTCTTTGTAAGTAACGACCATTTTCTGGACGATCTTCTTAATGTTCTTGTTGGCAGCTTCAGCAGCGTCGTTCATTTTTGGTCTGTAAGGAGAAGAGTTATGATGCTCAATCTTGATTTCCTCACATAATTCTTTCATCATCTTGTTGTTCAAGTTTGAACCATTGACAGTAATGATCTTGCTGGGAACACCATATCGGCAAATGATGTTGTTCTTGATGAACCTCACAACCACTTGTCTTGTAACGTTGGCGTAAGATGCTGCTTCGACCCATTTGGTGAAGTAATCAATAGCCACCAAGATGAAACGATGACCATTTGAAGCTTTCGGTTCAATCATTCTGATCATGTCGATACCCCACATGGAAAAAGGCCATGGAGATGAGAGAATGTTGAGTAGAGTCGGTGGCACATGGATCTTATCTGCGTAGATCTGGCACTTGTGATATCTCTTCACGTGTTTATAACAGTCAGATTCCATTGTCAACCAATAGTATCCTGCTCTTAAGATTTTCTTGGACATTGCATGCCCATTTGAATGAGTTCCAAAGGACCCTTCATGCACTTCATGCATTATCATGTCTGCTTCGTGTCTGTCCACGCATCTGAGCAAAACTATGTCGAAGTTTCTTTTGTATAACACATCTCCGTTCAGGAAGAAACTGCCAGAAAGCCTCCTTAGAGTTTTCTTATCTTTGTTTGATGCCCCAAGTGGGTACTCTTGAGTTTGAAGGAAGCGTTTGATGTCGTGAAACCACGGTTTATCATCGATGACTGCTTCAGTTGCAAACACATTGGCGGGCCTTTCAAGGCGCATAATTCTGACTTTAGGCATATCGTTCCAGTGATTGACTTTGAACATGGAAGATAGAGTAGCCAAGGCGTCTGCCATTTGATTCTGATCTCTAGGTATATGATGCAATTCAACCTTGTTGAAGAAAGTCAACAGACGTCTTGCATAATCTCTGTAAGGAATCAAGCCAGGGTGATACGTTTCCCACTTGTTTTTGATTTGGTTGATCACGAGAGCTGAATCTCCATATATGTCGAGGATCTTGATCCTTAAGTCAATGGCTTCTTCGAGACCCATGATACAAGCTTCATATTCCGCGACGTTGTTGGTGCAATCAAATAGTAATCTGGCGGAGAATGGGATATGAGTACCCTTGGGAGTGATGATAACTGCCCCAATTCCATTGCCAAAAGCATTTACTGCTCCATCAAAAATTAGGCCCCATCTTGATCCAGGATCAGGACCTTCTTCAGGTAACGGTTCGTCACAATCTTTCATCTTCAAGTACATGACATCTTCGTCAGGAAAGTCAAACTTGAGAGATTGATATTCATTAATTGGCTGATGCGCCAAGTGATCGGCGAGAATGCTTCCTTTGACCGCTTTTTGAGCACGGTACTCGATGTCATACTCGGATAACAACATTTGCCATCGGGCAATCCTTCCTGTTAAGGCAGGCTTTTCAAAGACTTACTTGATTGGATCCATTTTGGAGATTAACCAAGTAGTGTTGTTGATCATGTACTGGCGGAGACGTTTTGAAGCCTAAGCCAAAGCGCACCATGTTTTTTCGAGCATGGAGTAACGAGACTCACAATCTGTGAATTTCTTACTCAGGTAATAGATGGCATGCTCCTTCTTACCGGTTTCATCTTGTTGTCCAAGCATACAACCCATGGATTCTTCCAACACGGTAAGGTACATGATTAGTGGTCTTCCTTCAACTGGAGGAATCAATATTGGTGGTTCTAACAGGTATTCCTTGATACTGTCGAACGCTTTTTGGCAATCTTTAGTCCATACAACCCCTTGATCTTTGCGGAGAAGCTTGAAAATTGGCCCACAAGTAGCAGTCATCTGAGAGATAAATCTGGAGATATTGTTCAATCGTCCGAGAAATCCTCTTACTTGCTTTTCTGTTTTTGGTGCGGGCATCTCTTGAATAGCTCTGACTTTGTCGGGATCTACTTCAATACCTCTTTGGCTGACAATGAAACCCAAGAGTTTTCCAGATCTAACCCCAAAAGTACATTGTTAGGATTTAAACGAAGTTGATATTTCCTTAGTCGTTGAAACAACTTCAAAAGGTATTCAATATGTTCTTCTTCTGTGCTGGACTTGGCTATCATGTCGTCCACATAAACTTCAATTTCTTTATGCATCATGTCATGAAAGAGAGTATTCATTGCCCTTTGGTAAGTTGCGCCTTCATTCTTTAATCCAAACGGCATCACTTTGTACCCCACGGGGTGATGAAAGATGTCTTCTCCATGTCTTCGGGATCCATCTTGATCTGATTATAACCGGAGAACCCGTCCATGAAGGAAAAGACGTTGAACTTAGCGGTGTTATCAACCAGCATGTCAATATGCGGTAATGGAAAGTCATCTTTTGGACTGGCCTTGTTCAAGTCACGGTAGTCGACACACATTCTGCCTTTGCCATCTTTCTTCGGAACTGGCACTATGTTAGCCAACCATTGAGGATACTCGGAGGTGACAAGAAAACCTGCGTCGAGTTGTTTTTGAACTTCCATTTTGATTTTGTTAGCCATATCAGGGTGAGTCCTTCGCAATTTATGCTTAACTGGCGGACATTCTGGCTTCAATGGCAAGTAATGCTGAACAATATTGGTATCTAACCCAGGCATGTCTTGGTAGAACCAGGCAAACACGTCAACATATTCTTTGAGAAGATCTATCAACTTACTCTTGATATCAGTATCAAGCAGCGATCCAATGGTCACTTCTTTTTTGTCTTCTTCAGTACCCAAGTTGATCTTTTCTAAAGGCTCTTTGTGAGGCAGAATGGCTCTTTCCTCGTGCTTAAGTAATCGGGAGATCTCGTCTGGGATCTCTTCTTCTTCCTCTTCTTCGGCTTCGAACACAGGAAACTCAAAGTTGGGAGAGGGCATAGGGTTATTGCATTCAATGGGTTTATTAATAGTTAATCTGCACATATGATTTATGCTTGTTTCAGAAAAAAAACTGTGAATGCAATAATGTATGCAGATTACTGAAAAGTTTTTTTTTTGTTTTTTAGGATTACCATTTCCAGAAAAAAAGCAAAAAATAAAACACATAGTGTAGGGAATTCAAAATGACGCTTTATTTATGATTCATTTTTGAGACAAAGCCCTAAACACAAACTCATTTGTCTTGGGCAGGACAAAGAGGGAAACTTTCGAAAACAAAGCCCTATAGACAAACTTATTCGGGCAAAACATTTAAAAGCAAAGCCCTATAAAACATCTCTCTGCTTTGGGCTAGGCAGGAGGTCAAAATAACAGCGAGGTGATTACTTTGAGCGGCGAACAACATTCGGGACGTCGACAGCTTTCCAGTAGCAACGAACTCCTCTATGTATTATGTATTCAGGAAATATTTTCTCAGAATCTTCTTCAGTATTGACATTGACCGCTGGTCGAGCAGGATTTGAAGGTCCTGGTTTGTCACCCTTGTTCTTTGTATAGTTGAGACGGTCTTCTTCTACTTCTTGAAGAGCATAAGATGAGTCACAATCTTCAGAATTTTCAGGATGTAATTCCCAATCTTCAGGATGAAGAGACTCATTGTCAGAGACACTTTCTGAGTCAACTGCGGGGCCATCTTCCCCTTCATCTTCAAAAATGGCATTTATGTGATAATAACCATCTTCAGGATTATAAATCTTGGTAGATGCGTTGAATCCGAAATCTTTAGTAATTTCAGGCTGCTGTGCAAATTGAGAGTATTTGTAGGCCTCTTCTGGTTGACTGTTATATTCAAAGGAATCTCCCCATCCAGTTTGCTGGATGTCTTCAATCGCAATCTTTGAACTTTCAGGTGTAGTATATTTCACCATATAATCATATTTGCCACTTGGTTGTCCCAAGGTGTCCCAGACCTCTGCAGGAATAGGCGGAGTTTCATTGGCACTTGTTTTGACTTTGCCTCTTGGTTTCTCTGAAGGAGGATAGAACGGTGCATACGGTTCTTCCTGAGATATGTATCCCGAGTCATTGAGATAACATTTCCATTCTTCTTCAGGATCGGGTAGACCTTCTTCGATGCATTCTTCAATAAGGACATTAACCTCTTGGGGAATTGGGTTAAGGAACCCTCCACTATGGAACATTTCTTTGATCGGACGAAGGGTTTCATCCTTCTTTGTGCAATTTGAGAACATCAGTGAACACCCGAGTCCTGCTCCGGTTTCATTCTTGGTAGGGATCACAACTTGCCCCCAGCCAGTGGTAGTTCCATCTTTTACTACTTTCACTGCCTCTTTATAAGAAGAGATTGATGCTTTCTTTTTGGAAGATTCGTCTTCTAAAGTGAGACCTTGGAACTGCGTTCCTTCCACATTATCAGCACTAATGAAAGAGAAATTGGATAAATGGCTCACCATCAAGGCTTGCTCCCCATTAATTGTTACCAATTTTCCATTTGTTACAAATTTTAACTTTTGATGAAGCGTAGAAGTTACTGCCCCTGCTTCATGGATCCATGGTCGTCCTAACAGACAGCTATAAGCAGCTTGAATGTCCATGACCTGGAAGGTGATTTGAAATGTATGTGGACCAATTGTCATGGGAAGGTTGACTTCGCCGATAACAGATTTTCGCGATCCATCAAATGCTTTGACTACTACACCACTGAACTTCATAGGCATTCCTTGGTAAGATAAACGAGCAAGAGTCGTCTTCGGCATCACATTCAAGGAAGATCCGGTGTCTACCAGCACGTTGGACAAAGAGTCTGACTGACAGTTCATAGAAATGTGCAGAGCAAGATTGTGATTTCTGCCCTCCTCGGGGAGTTCTTCATCACAGAAGCTTAAATTGTTGCAAGTTGTTATGTTGGCTATTATCCCATCAAAATGGTCAACAGTCACATCATGATCCACAAAAGCTTGATCTAATACTCTCATCAGGGCTTCCCTAAGGGCTTCTGAGTTTAAAAGCAATGAAAGTATTGAGATTTTTGAAGGAGTCTGCATAAGCTGATCCACAATCTTGTATTCGCTTCTTTTTATAAGCTTCAAAATTTCATCAAAGTCAGGATTGACATTGGTTCCACTAGATTGACCAACATCAGTGCTTGTATTACTGATAGGAGTTTCCACAGGATTCCCTACCGATGCATCAACAGGATTTTGCCTGGTTGCAGGAGCAATAGGCTGCTTTGGAGGTGGTGGAGTGTACACACGTCCACTTCTTGTTACTCGACTCACATCGGCGATATTCACGACAGATGAAAGAGTAGGTAAAGGAACTTCTTGTCCATTCTTTATCATTGTTGCGTTGTAGTTGTAGGGAACTGCCTTGTCAGAATCATAAGGAACAGGTCCAGGTAGACAAATGATCAAAGGAGCAACAGGAACCTTTGGCTTGTTGTAGGTAACTTCTATGCGCTCGGGCATGTTGAAATGAGGAACGATGATGTTAACTTTAGGCATTTCCGAGTTGATATCTGAGACTAAAAGCTCATGCGGATAACATCCTATCATGTTAACTTCATCTTCATTCCTATTTGTGTAGATCTGAATAGTACCATCATCTAGCAAAACTTGAAGATCTCTTCTCACAATCGAACATCCGTGAGGATCTACGCAACATATGCTACAGGAACCATAGTGATGTTGGCGAAAATCCCGCCTTTGACAGAGAGTAGCGTGCATTTATACCAAATCTGCTCTTGATAAGTTGATGTCATAGATTCGGTATGGACCAGGACATCCATACACCATGTTTACAACATGCCCTCCATGATTGGGCAGCGGATTTGCTTGCACAATTGGATTCAAATTTCTGAAAGAGAGGAGATTAGATCTAACCAACCTCTGAACTTCATATTTCAAAGCTATGCAATGCTCAAGATCATGGACAGGTGCTCCTTGATGATAAGGGCATGAGACCTCAGCTTTGTACCACCATGGGAGCTTCTCAGGTACTGGTGGTGGTGCTTTAGTTTGAACAAGACCTCTTTCAATCAAGGAAGGGTACAACTCTGTGTAGGTCATTGGAATTGGATCGAACTGTGGAGCTCTTTGCACACGATTCTGATTGTTGTTGAGCTGTTAAGCATGTTCTTGAGGCTGTTGTTGTTGAAATTGCGGGGTAAATCCCGGATTTGGTGCTGCATTAACGGCTGGTGCGATAGCAACAATCTGTTGTTGACGATTGATATTTCCTCTTGGCTTTCCTTGGGATACCATGTCAACACTTTGTTCTTTCTTCTTTGGGAAACCACTTCCGAACTTTTTGGTTCCGCTTGATCCACCTTCTTTAGTTAGACGTCCGGTTCGGACTCCTTCTTCTAGACGCATCCCCATATTTACCATTTCGGTGAAATCACTTGGAGCACTAGCAATCATGCGTTCATAATAAAACGGGCCAAGAGTATTCAAGAAGATCTTTGTCATCTCTTTCTCTTTTAACGGTGGATTAATCTGAGTAGCAGTTTCTCTCCATCGTTGGGCATATTCTTTGAAAGCTTCATGGTCTTTCTGAGCCATGGATCGGAGTTGGTCTCTGTCTGGAGCCATATCCGAGTTGTATTTGTATTGTCGGACAAAGGCCTCGTCTAGGTCGTTGAAAGTTCGAATGTTAGTGCTATCCAATCCTGTGCACCACTTCAGTGCAGCACCAGTCAAACTGTCTTGAAAGTAATGGATGAGCAACTGATGATTATCTGCATAAGTAGACATCTTCCTAGCATACATCACGAGATGGCTTTGTGGACAAAAACTACCTTTGTATTTATCAAAGTAAGGGACCTTGAATTTAGCTGGTATTTGTACACTGGGAACTAAACATAACTCCTGGGCATTCTTCCCAAACAAATCTTTCCCCCGAATAGCTTTGACTTCCAGTTGAATCTTGTTGAACTGTTCTTGGAGATCTTCCACAAGGTTACGCTGATTTGTGCTATCATCTTGATCATGATAAATCTCATTGCCACCATAAGGAACTGTGTGAACCGTAGGGGTCGGAACTGTCATAGTGGGTTGAAAGAGTGCCATAGTGATTTGGGAAAAAGTTACCCCCTGATGTGGAGTGAAAACTGAACTTTGTGCAGCAGGCGCTTCGGTTGTGGATGTTTGAACCCCAGAGAAATTATGGCGGAAACCTGCACCAAAGCTGAAAGGCGTGCCCCAACCTTCGGGCATGGAGAAAGATGGAATGCTGAATGCAACTGTAGAAACTGGAGTAGTGATCTCGGATATTACCGTTGCTTGACTGTTGGGTGGTGGCGGCTGATTCTGTGCGGCCATTAAGGAGTCAACCAGAGTAGTGAGACTTTCCAACTTTTCTTGAAGGGTGGTCACTGTACCACAGAGCTCAATATTCTCTTGTTCAGAGCTTTCCATCACTCTTCTCTTGCTTGAACGAGTATTGTATCTGTGATCGGATTGCGAGCGCGGTCGAGAAACTTTGAGACGCGACAGCTTGACGATCTAATAGAGAAAGATCCAAAAGATGAGACTCTGTACAACAGACTCGATATGTAGAATGATGTATGCAAAAAGAAATTTATGATTTTTCCAAACATTTTAAAGATTATTTTCTTGCAAACATTTGAACACAAACTATTCTTTTATTGAAATAATGGGAAATGTTACAACATTGGAGCGTAGCTCCTTACAGAAGCAAATGATAAATAAAAAGCTAAACAATCCTAAGCATCCTCATCTGATGAAGAACCAAATGCGTTATGCAGCTTGAGCTTCATGATTTCTTTCCCATAGTAAGCTTTCAACTCGGCCTTTTCGGTCCTCAGTTTGTCAATAACATTCTTCCAATCGTCAGGAGTTGGAGCGTTGCTTGTTGAACCTTCAAACTTTTTCTTGCTTTCTTTGATGTACCTCCTGATTGCAGCGTCTTTCCGACTGATCTTCTCATCTTTACTCATGAGCCATCCATCTTGACAGTAGAGGGTTTCTTCGTGATCTTTCACCCGTTTCTTCAACTTTCTGTTTTCCACATCAGTTTTACGAAACTTTTCTTCCCAAGCGTCTTTTTCTAACCTCATCTTGGCTAGAGTCTCCTGGTATTCTTCCGTAGTGTTAATGGGAATGTTGGGTAGTTGAGATACCACAGGGAACATGGGTTTTTCATAATCATAAGGCATTTGAAACTGCCTTGCTCTTTTCTTCACCCAACAGGTATAGGCGTCCGTAGCAATGCAATTCCTTACCCCACCTTTTTCTTTCCTTCGGATGTCGTACCAAGCTCTCGCAATTCTTGTCTTCAACCCTTGAGGATCCTCCCTCTCTTGATAGAAGTAGCTTTCCACTGTGAGACCAACAGGTTTAGCTGAATTTGCATACCCGAGTTGTCGTCGGGCTAAGACCGGATTGTAGTTAATTCCTCCTTGTGTACCAATGAGGGGTACGTTGGCAAACTCTCCACAACTATCAATGGTTTCTGTGCCACAGCGAGCCAAAGTATACCAATGAATATCATTATTAGTAAGAGACATAAGTCTTCGAGGCCAACGCAAACATTCTCGGTTTTCCGTGAAAATAGGAGACTTAGGTAAGTGTGAAACAATCCATTTGAACAACAGAGGTGCATAACATACAATGATTCCACCGCCTTGGCGATTCCTATGATGGATAGAGAAATACATGTCACCAAGCAAAGTCGGAACAGGATTTCCAATCAGAAATATTTTTATGGCGTTGATATCAACAAAGTCGTTGACGTTGGGAAACAGAACCAACCCATAAATGAGCAAGGCTAGTATAGCTTCGAAAGCTATAATGCTACCAGTTTCGATGAAATCAAAGGCTTTCTTTATTAGAAACTGCGAAGTCAAACCCGGAAGGTTTCCTTTGGTAGTCCAATTACTCTCTACTTCGGATTTCTTCAAGTGGACACTTGCTGCAATGACTTGTGACTTAGGAATGGCTTCCAAACCATTGAAAGGTATTTTTTCAGACACAGGAATACCCAACAGATTGGCATATTCTTCCAAGGTTGGTACCAACTGATAATTTGGAAAGGTGAAACATCGGTAGACGGGATCATAGAACTGAACCAGAGTTTTGAGAAGTCCTTCATCAACATGAGTGTTCAAGATAGGCAAAAGCTTTCCATGGCTTTTCCTAAAATCGGAAGGATCTTGTACAAAAGATGCCAACTCTCACAGTCTTTCCACATTAGGCACTTCGAAACCGTACCTTTTAGTATGCCTTTTTACCCACTCCATAACTTAATCCTATAATGTTTGCAAAGAAAACTCTCTAAAATGTTTTTTGGAAAAATCATGTTTTTATGGAAAAAGATGGATTTTTTTTTATGAATGTATGAATGCATGGATGCATGAATGCCACATATACAAACATGGTAAAGAAAACATGATAATGCAAACATGGTAACGCAAACATGGTAACGCAAACATGGTAACGCAAACATGGTAATTCAAACATGGTACACATAGGTTCAAAGGTCAAGCGTCACAAGCATGAGGTCAGAGAACCAAATATGGGATAGTACTAGGGGTTAATCACCTACACAACATGTTCTACTGATACGTCAGAGTCTACATTTTTCTTTCGGATATTACCGGCTTGCACAATTGAACTTGTGAGCTAGCAATATTCTCAAGAAAAACTCGTCTGAGTGTGGCTCTCCGCATGACAACTAATCCAAGTCTTCACCTGAATAGTTTCTGCGCCACAATCTAATAAGGCCAGGATGGGTTATGGGTTCTACAGCCAACTCACCTTCTACAGTTCAATGAAAGCAATAATGTCTTCGCAATTGAACTTGCTAAACATATACTACCAACAAGGAACCTCCACTGAGCGGAAGGATTCTCATGCCAGCTTTTTAAGGACTGAACTCCTTGTATGCCATACATGACTATACCCTCCACCTAAATCTTATGTGTACTTAATCCGGGTTAGGATTTGTCCATAATGTATCACTTGTAACAGAACCACACAAGTAACAGAACCACACATGTAACAAGAATGAAAACATAATAATTAGAATTAACCCTTTCTTTGGAAACAATAAAAAGATGGTCCCTAGTGAAGTCGCCATTTTTCTGTCGCGGGGAAAAAAACGTCAATGAGACACTTGATGCCTTCTTTGGGCTCGAGTGCTCAAGAAAATGATTTTGTTTGTTTGTCACAACCAAACTTTTTATTATTTCCAAAGTAGGAAAAGGAAAAAAGTTGCAATAACCTTAAAAGAGATGCAAAGCAAATAACACAATTAAAAACAATGCAAAAGTGGGGGAGAGATCTTGGGTAAGAGGGTTGGTTATACGAAGGGAATGTATTAGCACCCAACGTATCTATAGTACTCTATAGGTTTCTTTGTTATGTTCATTTCTTTCTATGCTATTGGGGAGGTTCAGTTGTGAGATAGGTGGGAAACTAAGTGTTTGTTTGATTATGCTCGCAAAGATCATCGCAATCTTCTGCATACATATCCCTTAGAGGGAATCAGAGCATCTGTAGCTCGGGGTCTCTGGGTGCTAAGGTTTGAGTGGTGTGAGGGAGAAGTTTTGCTCGCCAAGGAATAAGACCTTGTGCCTACGTATTCTCAAAGGGATGTTGAGAAAATCAGAGCAATCGTAGTTCCCACTTATGCTAGTGGAAGCAAAGGATAAGAGACAAATGTCATCTAAATGTTCGATGTATCTAATCTATATCATCACATACATCTGTTTGTTTTTGTTTGAAATCTTTTCATTATAAGCCCTGGGCTGTGCCACTTATGGCGCTTAGAATGATAAAGATGATTTTTGTTTAGCCAGCCTTGTGGAAAAAACAAGTTTGATTAGCCAGCCTTGTGGCAAAAACTTTTGATAAGTCAGCCTTGTGACAAAAAGTTTTGATTAATCAGCCAGCCTTGTGGCAAAAGTTTCAATGAAGCCAGCATTGTGGCAAAAACTTTGATTAATCAGCCAGCCTGGTGGCAAAAGGTTTGATTGATTAGCCAGCCTTGTGGCAAAGAAGTTTGATTGATTGATTGTGATGATATAGAAGAGATACTCCTATCATAGAGATGATAAATGTCTAATCTCCTAGGGTATTTGTTTTGGATATTGGGGATGCTTATAAGAAGCCCGTGGGTCCTTGTACGAAGCCCAAGAGGAGGCTATCCGAGGGTCCTTGCATTGTAAGCCCAAGAGGAAGCTATGGGAGGGACAATCGAGGGTCCTTGTATTGTAAGCCCAAGAGGAGGCTATGGGAGGGACAAGTCGTTTGTACAAAGCCCAAGAGGAGGCATGGTATAGTTGGTTTGAGCTCTTAGAGCGATTTCACCGGGAAACCATACTCTATGTCCTAACCTAAACTAAGGGAGATTCTTTGCACGAAGCCCAATAGGAGGCTATGGGGAACCTAGTGTCGTACTAAGTTGAACAAGTATATATAACATAATCACAAATATGAACAAGTACGAACAAATATGAACAAGTACATGAACAAATATGAACAATTATATATGACAAGGTGTGTGTATACAATGGAGTTTATGAAGGAAATATACCTGTAAGGATGATCCGTTTGTATACACGGGGCTCGGGACTTATACTCGGGGAGAGGCCCATTGAGTTTATTCAGAAGTTATGTAAACAAGTATTTACAAGGGAGGTTGGGACTTATACCTACATGGAGGCCCATTGTATTTTTGGGAAGATTTAAAGAAAACCTTCATTTTTGATTTGTTATTCGAGGTTAAAAATCAAATTGATCGAGGTATGTACAAAAAGGTGTATGTACAATGAAATACCTAATTTCATGTAAGGGAATGGGACTTATACCTATGTGGAGGCCCCATGTTTTATTTTATAAAACATGGTTGATTGTTTTGTTAAAAAAACGCGAGGTTTCGCTTTTGAAAACAGTTTGAAAGTTTGTTGAAAAACAGTTTGAATTTTGACCAAAGTCAACTTAATTAAGATAAAAACAAATTTTATACTTAATTAAGACCTAAATGATTAGGGTTTGATCACAAAATATTTACAAGTGATTGAGTTTTGAAAATCAAGTGAAAAAACTATTTTTAAAGTATTAAAAACAGTTAATAAACAATCATTTTAAACTTAATAAAAACACATCAAATAAATATTTTTTTGTGATTTTTTTTTATATTCATAAAATATATATGTTAAATAAGAAGTGTACAAAAAATGAAGTAAAAATTAATTAATTTGATTGGTTAAATCAATTGATGAAGTTGTGTAAAAAATGAAAGAAAAATAGTGCTAAAAAAGAAGGTTTGGTCCCTAGGAGTGTTGAACTCGTGACCTTGAGGTTACCATTCAAAAACTTAGTCAACTGGACCACGCGCGTGGTCTGTTAATACTTGCAACGAATTAAAATATATTTTGAATCAATTTCCAAACTTCAGTTTCAAAAATATGGCGCCAAGAACACATCCCTATTTTGATTTTGAATTTTTCTAAAACTGAACCAATTTGATCAAGTGAATAGCCTATCTTGCTCGATTTTTCACAAGGAACATGATGGTACCATTTAATTTCATTTATTTTTGCTATAAGATCATTAATTCTCTGATGAACACGAAGAACCCTAATTCTATGATTCAATCTAAAATCGTGTATGTGCAAGTTATGATGCAATTGATTGAGGGATAATGATCCATATGTATGCAGAAACATGATGGTAAACAAGTTTTTCATTTATGATGCATGAATGATAGAGTTTGAAGTTCATGAAGCTTACCTTGAAAGTTTGCAAAACTGGAAAATGAATTTCGAGTTGGAGGTGTTACAGATGCTTTGTAATGATCTGGATAACTTCAATGATGATTATGGAACATGTTTGAACACTTGGAACGATCTGAACTCACCTGAGCAAGGCCATGGAACCCGATCTGCAGTATGGCTTAAGTGAGGATCAAGCTTGATGATTTTGATGTTTCAGATCATGGATGATGATTGGAACAGTTCATATGAAGTATATGGATGATGTTTAGAAGGTTAGTTTGGACAGAATTGGCTTGGTATGGATTTTGGCATGATAAGGCTCTCTTTATGCATATATGGGAGTTGAAGAGTGATTCTGAGTTTTAAGGTGTTTTGGGGTGTGTGAGTGGATCAAACACATCCCATATGATGTTTATGGAATGTTAGAACCATCACTTTGGCCATAACTTCAAGGGTTTGGAGGTTGAGTTTTCTACCTCTTGGAAACTTAAGAAAACTTGCAATTCAAGAAAGAAGAGAAAACCTATGATTTGTGAGGTTTTGGTGTGATTTTGAAAGTGATTTGAACCTCTATTTATAGGCCAAGAGTTCTGCATTGCAAGACTATACAAGTTGATCATAGAATGGTGATTTGGCATTTGGAGATAAAATGGAATCTTTGCATTAAATGCAAAATGGTTAAAACCTAAACCATGGTTTAAATTTCCCAAGCTTCTTATCTCTTTCCAATCTGATCACAAACCAGAAATATCTTCCAATTATTGCATATGTATGTCATTGCTTGCATCATAAGGTAAAATAGTTCATAACTTTGGCAAAATGACTTGAAATTTCAAGTGAAATGATCACTAATGGCAAAATTCAAAACCATAGCTATGCTCCATATTTTTTCATGCTCTTGGACATTTTGGAAAGCTCATGTTATGTACTTCAAAACCCTAGTTGAAAGTTTCTTCAAGACCTTTAAGCAAATGGGTGAAAAAGATCCATGAACATTGAAGAAAATGAGGTTTTAAGTGAATTTTTCAAAAGATACCAACTTTGTAGCTCCATATCTCTTAAATGGTTGATCTTATGAAAAACAATTATATGTGACAAAGTTGTTCATTGGATCAAAATATACAACTTTCATGTTGGAAGTTTTTTTCAGTTTGTAGGTGAAATTTTGAGTTATTCCCTTCCAAAGTTTGGAAAAAACCATTGAAAACACTTAGAAAATTTTCTAAGTATGGAAAGTCAAACTTTTGACTTTTTGATTCTTGGTTGATTTTCTTGATTTTCCTTGATCAAATGACTTCATATATCATATATTGATGATTTAAAACTTCAAAAGTCATGGTTGACCAAAATTTCCAAAAAGTCAATGGTGATCTTGTACAGTTGACTTTTTCAGACGAATCGCGTTTCTGGAGATTTCAAATGAACCAAGCTATCCTCACCAAATGAATGGTATGAATGGATCACATTGAGTTATTGGAGGACCTTGAACCATGGTTTGAGTTGTGGCACCATATTCTGATTAAAAAAATCAGTTGTTCAGGTGAATTAGGTCAAAACCCTAATTGTTGACCAGATGAAATTGATGACTGTGGATCTTGAATTGAGATACAATTTCCATTGGATATTGTTTTAAGGATTATTTGAAGATGATTGAATCCTTTGAGTGATGTCCTGGAGCATTTTAGGGTTTCCCAAATGTGATCCCTGATTTTAGTCCCTGATAGTTCAAAACCCTAGTCTGATGATTTAAAATTTCACTGTTGATCAATCCTTGTGTAGGAGATGTCTTGAGCCAATAGATTAGGTCAAAATGATGTACTTGGGGTCTTGAGGTCATGTCCCAAGTCATTAGGTTAAATCCTGAGCAAAAGTCAAGAGTATGCAGTCTTCAGTCAAAACCCTAATTTAGTTGATTCAAGGCTTTTGAGCTTGTTGAAATGAATCTCTGAGGACCAAATATTGATTTTTGATGAAGATAGTTCATTTGAGGTGAAGGGAGAACAAAACCCTAATTGATTGTTACTTGTACTGATGAATGATTTCTTGATTAAACCCTGCTGAGCACAAGTAGCAAACACAAGCTATGCAATTTGTTAGTGATGCAAATGATGCATATGCAAATGATATGAGGTGGTATCTTAGGTCAAAAATTGGGGTATGACACCAACGCAGAAGTCAACCAGTCCAATGTATTGTTCATCATCTTCTTAAAATTACCTGCGGTCTTAGTTACGCATTCACCTGCGGATTTAGCTGCGACTTTCTGCAACTTTTTTAAAACACAAAAGAATGACGTTAACGCTTAAACCAAATGCCCAGATATTACAAGCAAGGTGTCCTGGACTTATTGGAGGCAAAGTTTAGGTCTGAAACACCACGCATCTACAAAAACGAAAGTTCTTTTCAAACATGCCCTAGCCATGGCTTCACGAGTTGCAGGCCTCCTATCTCATCACCACTGATCCAAACCTTCCTTAAACCACGTCAGAAGCTTAAAAAAGCGATTAGTTTTCATCAAAGCTAGCTATAACGTGAGATATGGAAATTCAAGAGAGATGTGAATATGTGGAAATTAATACGCATATTATGGGCGTTATGACAACTTAAGAGTGATGCAAACTTACCTTCTTCTACCTTGGGAGCGATTTGAGACAATTATTTGGCCCTGAAAGTCTTTGAATAAAGAGCACAAAAATTCCAACTTTCTTTGATATTTTGTACCTTGAAACCCTAGCGCTTGCTCCACAAAATTTTCGTCCTCCCTTGCTTCTGCATGTCTCAAGTATATATAAGGGATCTTTTTAGGGTTAGAATGTGGCTTGATTGGTAGAAGAAAGATTCAAAAAGATTTTATTCAATTTGTATGAAATCTTTCTTGTTTTGAATTCCAATTCTATTTTTGTGCCATTATTCTCACGTGTTTACTGCCCTTAAGATTGATTGGAATAAAATCAAAATATTTGGAAATTTAATCATGTATTTAAATTATGATTTTATTTGATTTAATTTGAATAAATTCAAAAAATAAATAAACTAAAATCATAAAATAAATGGGAACTAGTTTATGGACCTCAAGGACTATTCTTTGGGCCTTAATTCTGATCAAGCCCAAGGCCATGTCAACTAATTCATTTACTTTGTATTTTATTTAATTTATTTAGTTTTTTAATTGAATAAAAATCCAAATAAATATAAATAATGGTTAAAAATAAATGAATGGATTTAAGAGTCTTTGGTTAGGCCATGATCATGTTTTGAAGTTGAAATATTAGGCCCATTAGCCTAAAAACTCAAAATTAGTCAATTAGAGTTTTATGGTTTTCATGAATCTTAGCCAACTTTAACCAATCATATCTCCCTCAATTTTAATAGTATGGAAGTGTTATAGGACTTTTTAGAAAGCTTAAAGAGTCCTCTAAAATCTTCTTTTGGTTTCGTCTCATTTCAGTCTACCATGTTCACGTACCACTCTTTGAGAAAAATGACTTTTTGTTGACTTTCAAAAGGACCTGTAATGTTTTCATCCATATCTCTCAAATGAAGCATTTTTAGACTTGGCTTGGGAGAGACAAAATTGTAGAGAATTCAATTTCCTTCAAATTGAGCTTTGTATGAAAAATTTATGATGTTCCATGTGGAAGTTATGGCTGGTCAAAGTTCAGTTGACTTTTAGGTTAAAAACCCTAATTTAGAAACCTTGAGTTTTGTTGATTTCTGAGCTTTCCTTGATGAATCATGAGCAACCCTTGATAAAATGATGAATGATACTTTAAAATAAGGTTGTTGACAAAAAATCAGGAATTTTGACTGTACTTTGACCACTGTTGACTTTTAGGTCAAACTAGTCGACTGTTGACTTTCTGAGCAATTGAGTGGTCAATCCTTTGAATTAGAACCTGAATTTTGTCATGTAGATAGTTTGAAACATCATAAGCCACATGAGATGCATTGGAGCCTTTGATCCATTGATTTTCTTCAGAAAAACAAAAATCCTAGTTCCTTGAACCATTGTTTAGGGGGGGGTCTCTGAGCCTTGAACCTTGATATGAGTTTGAATTAAGAGAAATAAGATGGGCAAATTTTGGGGTATGACAGACACATCAGTATATGCAAAAATAAAATAAAATGTGACAATAAGCATCGCAAAATGACATATCAGTTTATTAAATGTCACATAAGCTTTTTTAACATTTTTTCAATGAAACTTAACAGAATGGATTGAACTGCCTAACAGAGACGGGTTGAAGGACGCTATTGAAAAGTTTTAAATTTTTGGGACTACATTGAAACAATAAATTAACTTACGGGACTAAAAGAGTAACTAAGTCATTAAAATACAAAGCCACCAAAATTGACTTTTCAACCCATGCAAATGACCACTCACCACATGTAGCAAATGAATATAAAAAAGGAATTTTCGATGGCATGAGTAACAAGCATAGCATTATCACATAAAAAATAAGAACAACACATTTCATCTTTCTTTTAACAAAATACCTTCTCTATTATTCTTCTTGTTACCCATTTTTCAAACATAGTCATCTCAATTTCTTTCAAAATCAAACACCTGTAATTATAACAATACAAATAGAGAAACAAAGAGTATACTGATCTGAAGCTTTTCTTTGCGCAGCGGCGGTGCTTCGTCGGCCGGAGTAGTGGTGTATCGCGGTTGAGGAGTGTTTCATGATGTGCTTCCGCGTCGGTGAGGAGGGTTTCACGCGATAGTCTTCGGAGCGGTTAGCGGCTGCGTCGTTGATGGTTTTGCGGCGACGTCGAGAGAGCGTTGTGACTGATAGGATCCGGTGCCGAATCGAGTTTGCATCTCTTCCCACTCTTCGGTTATTTGCGGTTCGTGGTGGAGGCGCGATGGACCCGGAGCTGGTCGTACGCGGAAGATCCGTGCAGCGGTGTTTTTTTTGGAGCGGCTTCGTCACTTTCTGGCCACTGCTTCTTTCGTCTCTTTGTTCTGCACATTTTGTTTCAAAGGATGTTGCTTTGGATTGTTATTACAAACGGTGATTTATTGTATGAACTAGTGGTTTTTTTAGGTGAATGTTTGGTTTTGATTTGTAAGGGTAATGTGCAGGTTCATGGAAGTTGGATTATGTGAGTTAATAGTTATGCAAAATATCTCACGTGAAAGTGAGGTTCTGTTGAGAAAAATATTATGAAACTCAATGAACATAGTGAAAGAAGAAGATTCTCATTAATCATGGAGAAGTTACAGTGCAAGTATATATACAAGTAAAGCTGAGTTACACCATAAGCTACCTATGCTAGCTTGTATAGTATATAAAACTCAAGCATGTAACTGAAATATAACAGACTTCTAACTAACTATGTGTGCTATTGATGAGCTGTTCATGCATAGGATTTGATATCCCCCCACAAGATGAAGGTTGATAAATGTTTATCATCTTCAGCTTGGATATGAGAGCATTGAAAGGTTGAGGGAGAAGTGGCTTAGTGAACAAGTCAGCAAGCTGATCATGTGACTTGACAGGGAGGAGTTTGAGGACACCTTGATTCTGTTTTTCTCTGACAATGTGGCAGTCAATCTCTAAGTGTTTCGTACGTTCGTGGAAAACAGGATTAGAGGCGATATGGATTGCACTCTGGTTATCACAATAGATGACCGGCGTTTTGAGGCATTGAACATGGAGATCCCGCAAGAGAAACAACAACCATTGAAGTTCACATGTGGCTGCAGCTAGGGCACGGTACTCAGCTTCTGATGAAGATCTGGACACTGTTAGCTGCTTTTTGGAACGCCATGAAATCAGTGAGCGACCAAGAAAGAAACACTGCCCAGAGATGGATCGACGAGTGTCTAAGCATCCAGCCCAATCAGCATCAGAGTAGCCATGCAACTGTAATGTGGAATCACGAGGAAGCAGTATACCACGGGCAGGGCAGGATTTGAGATATCGTAAGACACGACAAGCAGCATTGAAATGTGTAACTGTGGGATTGGACAAGAATTGACTCAGCTGTTGTGTGCAAAAGGTGATGTCTGGCCTGGTGGCATTGAGGTATAAGAGTCTCCCAATGAGTCTTCGATAAGAAGGGATGTCGTGATAAGCTTCACTCGAATCGTGATGTAATTTGATAGAAGGATCAGCAGGAGTGGATACAGGCTTTGAATCAGGGAAGCCAGAGTCCTCTATTAAATCCAAGCAATACTTTCGTTGGTAAAGAAGGATGCCAGCTTGAGAATGAGCCACTTCGATACCTAGAAAATATTTCAGTTTGCCAAGGTCTTTGATCTGGAAGGTTGAATGTAAAGCCATTTTGATGGAGTGTAATTCTGCATGATCATTGCCGGTGACAATGACATCATCTACATACACTAACAGAATGGTGATACAAGTATCAATGGATTTAATGAAAAGGGAGTGATCAGAGGTAGCCTGAGTGTAATGTTGTGCAAGGAGAAATGCTGTGAGTCGCTCATACCACCTACGGCTAGCTTGCTTAAGGCCATAAAGAGATTTCACGAGCTTACAAACCTGGTTAGGTTTCGCAGTGTGAACTCCGGGAGGAATAACCATGTAGACATCTTCTGCAATCTCTCCATGCAAAAACGCGTTGTTGACATCAAGTTGATGGATGAACCAGTTTTTGCAAGAGGCAAGAGCAATGACAGTACGAACAGTGGTGATCTTGGCAACTGGGGAGTACGTATCAAAGTAATCTAGGCCCTCGATTTGATTGTAACCTTTCGCAACTAAACGCGCCTTGTATCTCTCGATAGAACCATCGGCAAGGTACTTTATTTTATACACCCAACGACAACCAATAGGCTTTATTCCTGGTGGAATATCAACGATCTGCCATGTCCCATTTTTTTCAAGGGCTGAAAGTTCAACTTGCATTGCTTGGTTCCAGCAATCATGTTTAGAAGCTTCACTATAAGTCTTAGGCTCAGAGTTAGAGATCAGAGATAAAGCATACTTAGAGTGAGCATAAGAGAGATGATCATGCGAAATAAAATGGGACAAGGGATACGAAATACCTGGGGATGATTGCCTTGAAGTATGGAGAGAATTGCATATATAATCTTGTAGGTATTGAGGATGTTGCCTCATTCTAGAAGATGATCGGGTGAGAGATGTAGGGTTAGTATGTGGAGTAGCAGAAGAAAGAGGCTGGGGTGGATTGGATGAATTTGAAGCTGGAGTTGAAGGTGTGGGAAACTGAGTATCAGGGGTTGAGGGAGTGGTGTTAGAAGGGTTAATGGGAGACTTGGATGGGAAGTAAGACCAAGGAGTGGAGTCTTGAGAATCAGTGGCAGAACTACTGTATGGTAATATGTGTTCATGAAACGTGACATTGCGAGACACAAATATCTCAGAGGTGTGAAAATCAAGAAGAACATAACCCTTCATGCCAGTTTTATAGCCTAAGAAGATGGATTTACGGGCACGAGGATCAAGTTGGGTTCTTTGGGATTGGAGAGTTGATGCGTAACAAAGTGAGCCAAATACCTTAAAGGTATCTAGGGCAGGAGTAGTATTATGTAAAACTTGGTAAGGGGACTGGTTCTGAAGGATTGGTGTAGGGACACGATTGATGATAAAAGTAGCATACTGAATAGCATAAGACCAGTAAGATTTGGGAAGTTTAGATTGAAATAAAAGTGCTCTGCCTACATTTAAAAGGTGTTGATGTTTCCGCTCGACACGGCCATTTTGCTGTGGGTTCTCAACACAAGACCTATGGTGAATAATGCCTTTAGAGGTATAGAATTGGTTTAGGAGAAATTCAGGACCATTATCGGACCTGATGGTTTTAGGAGTGACATGGAATTGAGTAATGATCATGTTGATAAAATTCTGTACATGTTGAGAAACTTCAGATTTAGACTTAAGTAAAACTATCCATACAAAGCGAGAATGATCATCTAAGATGGTTAGAAAATATTTGTGATTATGAATTGAAGGAATAGACAAAGGGCCCCAAATGTCAAAGTGTATAAGTTCAAACATGTGGGAAGCTAAAGAATGACTAGGGTAGTAAGGCAATTTTCTTTGTCTAGCTAAGTGACAAATGTCACAAGTGGCATGAATATCAAAATCAGAAAAAGAGTACAATTTTGACATTTGAGTTAATCTCTTAGGGGACATATGACCAAGTCTGAAATGCCAAAGGGCATTTTTAGGTAGTACAACATTTTGATTAGAGTGGTGTGTATGACAAGAGTTTGCTTGAGATGGAATATGAGCTTGGAGAGATCCAGGGAAATCTTTAGAATGAGCATCCTCTAGCTGCAAGATATACAAGCCATTCTCCTTTTTACCCAAACCAATCATCCTCGAGGTATTCAGCTCCTGCAATAGGCATTGATCAACAAAGAAAACAGCAGAACATGTCAAGGCATGGCAAAGTTTAGAGATAGATATGAGGTTGAGATTAAATTCAGGTGCAAAGAGAACATGGTTAAGATAAAGGAGGGAAGTAAACCTGACATTACCAGCATAATGAACAGTGGTACTATTGCCATTAGGCAATGTAATCTTAACAGGTGCAATTTTATAATAAGAGTGAAAAAATTGCAAAGAGGAACAAACATGATCATTTGCCCCTGAATCCAAAATCCAGGAATGAGGAGCTTTAAGCATATGCTGAGTGGTATTGCAAAAAATACCTGAGGATTGGTCACAAGGTAGCATACTAGTGGACACTTGATTAGTAGTAGCACTAGCAGCAGGAGCAGATGAATTAGCTTGTTGCAATAGAGTAATCAACTGGTCATACTGAGCTTGTGTAATTGGTGTGTTATTCTGAGGCTCAGGATTTACAACAAGAGATTCAGTGGCAGGTGTATCCACTTGACTAGCATTAACAGATGATTTATTCTTGTTGAAATTGGGATGGCCATGTTTTTGGTAGCAGAAATCAATGGTGTGACCAGTTCTATTGCAAAAGGTGCAAACACGAGGAGAGGATTTCTGAAAACCTTTATGTTTGAAATCGGATTTCTGAGCAGCATTCACAAGGATAGAAGAATCATCATTGGGAGTAGTCGTGTGATGATGACTCTCTTCTTGCACAACAAGAGAATAAATTCGATTGATGGATGGTAGGGGATCCATGATCAAAACTTGAGTTCTTACAGCAGAAAACTTATCATCAAGACCTGTGAGAAACTGTATAGCTTGTTCCTCAAGGCGATGATCCTGAGCTTTCTGCACTGCATGGCATCTGCATCTATGAGCACAAACACAAATAGGTAGAGGGCGATGGGAATTAAGCTCTTCCCATAAGCCCTTAATATCAAGAAAGTACTCCATAACAGACCTAGAATTCTGACGTAGATTGTTAATCTTGGAACGCAAAGTTAATATGCGAATGCGATCGGCCTTAGAGAACCGTTCATGAAGATCGTGCCAAGCATCTATAGCATTTTCATGAAATAAAATGGTGGAAGCGATTTGGTCACTCACCGAGTTGATGATCCAAGATAGAATAAGGTGATTGCATCGTTGCCACTGTGTGAAGTTGAGATGATCTTCATCAAGAAGATCCATCGAACCATCAAGAAACTTAAGCTTGTTTTTGGCGCCAAGAGCACGCTGCATGGAGCGACTCCATGTGAGGTAATTGGAACCATCGAGCTTCGGTGTAACGATGACAGTGTTAGGGCCTTCACTGGGATGAATGTAGAAGACAGAATCAAGGTCAAGCTGAGAATTAGGTGCGATACGCGGAGGCATGGTTGGATCGATGATGTGCACACAATAGTGTGAACGAAAGATGAAGAAACAATGAAAAGAAAGAGACGATCACGAACGATATGCAGATGAAAAACCAGCTGCGAAGAAAAAATGAGAAGCTCAACAAGATGAATGAGAAATCTGAAGACTAGTCATTGATAAGGGCTTGATACCATATTATGAAACTCAATGAACATAGTGAAAGAAGAAGATTCTCATTAATCATGGAGAAGTTACAGTGCAAGTATATATACAAGTAAAGCTGAGTTACACCATAAGCTACCTATGCTAGCTTGTATAGTATATAAAACTCAAGCATGTAACTGAAATATAACAGACTTCTAACTAACTATGTGTGCTATTGATGAGCTGTTCATGCATAGGATTTGATAAAAAATCTTGTGTGGGTATTGTAATGGTTGTTGTTGAAGATAGTGGTAGTATAAGTGTAGTGTGAAACTACTATTTACAATAGCATAAAAATCAATTGTGTGTATTGAAAGGTGAGTGCTTTTCAGGTACGTGAGAAGATTGTTGACTCAAAAGGCTTGGCTTTGGTGATTGTTAAAAAATGTGTAGGAAGTATGCATAAAAAAGGTTCGTGTCTGTACTGGTATTTTGGTGAATGGAATTGCCCTGTGAAACTGTACCGTGAAAGTGTTAGTGTCTAACTAAGGGTTAGAATTGTTGGTTTATATAAAAAAAACTAGGTTAATTGAAAAGGAAATAAATTAATTTGGTCAATCAAGATAATAAAAAATTCTTAATTCAATTAAAATGATTTTAATTTTGTGACTATTTTGATCAATCAAATTAAATTATTTCTAAAATTAAAAAAGTGAACAAAATCTTTTCAAATTTTATTTTATGAATTTTGTTGATTTTTTTGACTAAAAAGTGGAGAAAAGTGAATTTTTTTTAAATAATCAATAAATAAATACGAAAAATAATATTTAAATATTAAAAAAAAAACTTATTCTTTACGATTTTCAGTAATAAGTGGGAATAAAATTATAACTAAGGTTCGAAATAAAATAAAAGGCAAAGTTGTCAAAAGTGAGATTCGAACCCGGGACCTTGCACCCGCAAACCTTACACTCTTACATAACGTGCCATTACTTTTATTCATAATAAAGTGGCATCCGTAAATATATGAGGACAAATTTTGGGGTACAACACATACATAAATTAATCCAAAGGTATAAATATCCTTGCTGTGAGATATTGGATCGAACTCTAGTATTGTCGAAGGGTAGCTTCTTGGTTCGACAGTTCGACAGAGTTAAGCATGAAGTCGAAGGATTGTTCACATGCTGGTGTCGAAGTGTGCATGCTGTAGTCGAAGATGGGTCTAGCATGCAGATGTCGAAGATGCTAGGGTTGTTAGCATGTTAAATTAGGTTTTAGTGTTTAAACCCTAATTTGTTAAGTTAGCTTGTTTATTAAGTTGGCTTGTGTAATGGGCCTTGCTGAAAAAGCCCATTAGTTAGTATGTTAGGTTTTATTATAAATAGCATACTAGTCTCTCATCATTGCTAAGCTGCAAATCCTAATTTAGGGTGAGAGAGGTTATTTGTTATTCTTGTAAACTCGTAATCTTGTTTTAAGAGAAAGTGAAAGAATAGCAGTTATAACCAATTCTTGTGTTCTTATTCTCTTCCCTAATTCCCTATTATACTTTGTTATTGGTATCGTTTTTCACAACAAATTGGTGCGGTGAGCGTGGAGAAGATGCCTTCAACAAAGTATGAGATTGAAAAGTTCACCGGAGTGAATGATTTCGGTCTGTGGCGCTTGAAGATGAAAGCCCTACTGGTTCAGCAGGGTTGTTTGGAAGCGTTGAAGGGAGAGGCAGCCATGAATGATGCATTAACGGCAGCGGAGAAGACAACTATGATCGAGAAAGCACACAGCGCAATTCTGTTGAGCCTTGGTGATAAGGTTCTCCGGCAGGTATCAAAGGAGACGACGGCATCAGGGTTATGGGTGAAACTTGAAAGTTTGTATATGACCAAATCGCTGGTAAATCGACTCTACCTGAAGCAAGCTTTGTATTCATTCAAGATGATTGAAGACAAAGTATTGGCTGAGCAGTTGGATATGTTCAACAAGCTGATTCTTGATCTTGAAAATATTGATGTGAAGATCGATGATGAAGATCAAGCGCTGTTACTATTGTGTTCTTTGCCTCGATCACATGCTCACTTCAAAGAAACTCTCTTGTATGGAAGGGAGTCCCTGACGTTTGAAGAAGTTCAATCAGCCTTGTACTCTAAGGACTTGAATGAACGAAAGGAGCATAAACCTTCGACTGTTGGCGAAGGTTTGGCCGTTAAAGGAAAACTCTTACGAAAGGATGGTAAGTTTGACAAGAAGAAAGGCAAAAGCCAGTCGAAGTCTTACGGTGGCGAAGCATCTGGCATTCGATGCTACCATTGTAAGAAGGAGGGTCACACAAGAAAGGTGTGCCCTGAACGCCTGAAATATCATGGAGGTAAGGATAATGGCAACGCTGCCATTGTTCAAGATGATTTCGAATCATCTGATGTTCTTGTGGTTTCAAGCAGTGACTCTAAGAAGGAGTGGATTATGGATTCAGGTTGCACTTGGCACATGACTCCAAACAAAGACTTGTTCGAGGAATTATGTGATCAAGATGGTGGATCAGTATTGCTGGGAAACAACAAGGCTTGCAATATTGCAGGTGTTGGATCTGTGAGATTCAAGCTCCATGATGAGTCAATAAGGTTGTTGACTGAAGTCAGGTATGTTCCTGATTTGAAGAGAAATTTGCTTTCTCTTGGTGAATTCGACAATAAAGGATATGTTTTCCAAGGAGAGAAAAGTATCCTAAGAGTCATGAAGGGGTCGAAGGAAGTCTTGAGAGGCGTGAAGAAACAAGGCTTATATACCCTTGAGGCTGAAGTTGTAAGTGGTTCGACAAATGTTGTATCCACGAAACCTTTGTCGAAGACAGAAATCTGGCACATGAGATTGGGCCATGTCAGTGAAAGGGGTCTGGTCGAATTAGGGAAACAAAATCTGCTTGGTGGAGACAAAGTCGAAAAGCTGAAGTTTTGTGAACCCTGTGTACTTGGAAAATCTTGCAGAGTGAAGTTCAACAAAGGCAAACAAAGAACACATGGATCCCTTGATTACATCCATGCTGATCTTTGGGGGCCTGCAAGGTGTGCATCACATTCAGGAGCAAGGTATTTTCTATCCATAGTAGATGATTATTCCAGAAAATTATGGGTATTCATCCAGAAGACTAAGGATGAAACTTTTGAGAATTTCAAAAGTTGGAAGACTCTGGTTGAAAATCAGACTGGCAGAAAGGTCAAGAGGTTGAGAACCGACAATGGCCTTGAATTTTGCAATGAGGCATTCGACGGTTTTTGTGCTGCCTCTGGTATTGCAAGGCATAGAACTACTGCAGGTACTCCACAGCAAAATGGTTTGGCTGAAAGGTTTAATCGAACTATTTTGGAGAGAGTCAGATGCATGTTGACTAGTGCGGGGTTAACAAAGGTGTTCTGGGCTGAGGCTGTTTCGACAGCAACATATCTGATAAACAGATGTCCTTCGACAGCGTTAGATATGAAGACACCTGAAGAAGTTTGGTCGGGACATCCACCAGATCTCGACAAACTGAGAGTATTTGGCTGCGTAGCCTATGCTCACATTAGGCAAGACAAGGTCGAACCTAGAGCTCTGAAATGCATGTTCATGGGATACCCTGAAGGAGTCAAAGCTTATAGGCTATGGTGCCTAGAGCCAGGTCACAGGAGGTGTATCACCAGTCGAGATGTAGTTTTCAATGAAGTTGAAATGGCTTTTAAGAAAACTGATGATGTTGGTCGAAGTACAGAAACAACTGACGAAGAGCTGGAACAGGTAGAGATTCCTGTTGAGGTGGAGCATGTTGATGCTGAATTGCATATCCCAGATGAAGTCGAAGAAGAAGCAGAAGATGCTGAAGTTGAGGAAACTGACGATGACTACCTATTGTCGAGAGATAGGTCGAGAAGAGTCATCAAGCCACCTCAGAGACTTGGATATGCAGATCTTATAGCTTATGCCTTAATCTCTGCAAGTGAGGTTCTAGACGAAGAACCTAGAGACTATAAGGAAGTTATGAGGAGTCGAAATAAGACTGAATGGCTGAAGGCCATGGATGATGAGATGAAATCTCTTCATGATAATCATACTTGGGAACTGATCAAGAAACCTGTTGGGGCAAGGTTAGTCAGCTGTAAATGGATTTTCAAAGTTAAGGAAGGAATTGAAGGAGTGACGTCGAAAAGATACAAGGCAAGGTTAGTTGCAAGGGGTTTCACTCAGAAAGAAGGTGTCGACTTCAATGATGTGTTTTCTCCTGTTGTGAAGCATAGGTCCATTCGAATGTTGCTTGCCATGGTGGCACAGTTCAATCTTGAACTGGAACAGATGGATGTGAAGACTGCGTTCTTGTATGGTGATCTAGATGAAACGATCCTGATGAGGCAACCTGAAGGGTATGTCGAAAAGGGGAAGGAAGATTATGTGTGCAAGTTAAAGAGATCTTTGTATGGTCTGAAACAATCTCCTCGACAGTGGAATAGGAGATTCGACAAGTTCATGGCACGCATAAGTTTCATTAGAAGTCAGTTCGACCACTGCGTTTACTTCAGATTTCGACCTGGTAATTCATTTGTTATTTTGTTGCTTTATGTGGATGATATTCTCATAGCAAGCAACAGTGTCGAAGATGTGATGAGGGTGAAGGCTGAACTCAATAAGGAGTTCGATATGAAGGATCTGGGAGCTGCTTCCAGGATTCTTGGAATTGACATTCGAAGAGATAGAAAGAAGTCGAAGTTATGCCTATCTCAAGAGGCATATCTACGGAAGATTCTTGAAAAGTTTGGTATGTCGAATTCGAAGCCAGTTGTGACTCCAACAAACCCTCAATTCAAGCTTAGTATTGATCAGTGTCCCAGTACTGATGTCGAAAGAGCCTATATGAATAGCATCCCATATGCTAATATAGTTGGTTCTTTGATGTATGCTATGGTCTGTACTAGACCCGACATAGCTTACGCAGTCAGTCTTGTAAGCAGGTACATGGCGAATCCTGGAAAGGCTCACTGGCAAGCATTGAAGTGGATTTTAAGGTACATAAATGGGTCTCTGAATAGAGTCCTAATTTATGGTGGAGCCTTGGGTGAAGATAGTAAAGCAGTAATAGAAGGATATGTCGACTCTGATTATGCAGGTTGTATGGATTCCAGAAAATCTATTTCTGGATATGTTTTCACTATGTTTGGCACTGCAATTAGTTGGAAAGCAACACTTCAGAAGGTTGTTGCTCTATCAACCACTGAAGCGGAGTATATTGCCCTAACTGAAGCTGTGAAAGAAGCATTGTGGCTTGAAGGTTTTGCAAAGGAGCTAAAACTTCAAGGTCGAGGTATCACTGTTAAATGTGAGAGTCAAAGTACAATACACCTGTCGAAGAATTCAGCCTATCATGAGCGAACTAAGCACATTGATGTGAGGCTGCATTTCGTCAGAGGAGTAATCGAGCGTGGAGAAGTCCAAGTGCTGAAGGTTTCGACTGAAGACAATGCTGCTGATATGATCACCAAGACATTGCCGAGTTGCAAGTTTTTCCACTGTATGCAGATGATAAAGCTGCATGAAGAAAACTAGTTTGTTCCTTGACGTTGTAGAGTTAGGTCCAAGGTGGAGATTTGTGAGATATTGGATCGAACTCTAGTATTGTCGAAGGGTAGCTTCTTGGTTCGACAGTTCGACAGAGTTAAGCATGAAGTCGAAGGATTGTTCACATGCTGGTGTCGAAGTGTGCATGCTGTAGTCGAAGATGGGTCTAGCATGCAGATGTCGAAGATGCTAGGGTTGTTAGCATGTTAAATTAGGTTTTAGTGTTTAAACCCTAATTTGTTAAGTTAGCTTGTTTATTAAGTTGGCTTGTGTAATGGGCCTTGCTGAAAAAGCCCATTAGTTAGTATGTTAGGTTTTATTATAAATAGCATACTAGTCTCTCATCATTGCTAAGCTGCAAATCCTAATTTAGGGTGAGAGAGGTTATTTGTTATTCTTGTAAACTTGTAATCTTGTTTTAAGAGAAAGTGAAAGAATAGCAGTTATAACCAATTCTTGTGTTCTTATTCTCTTCCCTAATTCCCTATTATACTTTGTTATTGGTATCGTTTTTCACAACACTTGCTCATTATCATTGATGATTATCATACTTACTTGTTTGTCTTTTATGACACATGTTACGACACACACTTGAGATATTGATTGCTTAAGTTGTTTGTAGAAAAATCCAAAGAAATGGGAACGATATTGACTAAAATTTTCAAGCTACTCAAACTCTTTTCCAAATCTCTTTTACTTTGTGTTAAAGTATTGTTAAAGCTTTTCGCTTATTTTAAAATTGGTTTTGTATTGTTTAAGCTTAACCTTTTCAAACTTAAAAATGATTTTGTATTGCTAAAGCTCAACCTTTTTAAACTCACCCTTGGTTTTGTATTGTTAAAGCTCAACCGCCCCTTTGTTTTAAAACCTTGGTACTACGAGAAGAATTATTCCCGGTGAAACTAATCTTAGTCCATTGATCTTGTATTGTTAAAGCTTGGTCCCTTTTATTAAAAAACTTGTTGAGTATTGTTAAAGCTCAACACCCAAAAAGATTTTGGCCACTTTTGCCTCCTTTATTTTCCTTTTAAGAGGAACTACAAAAGCTCTGACTTCCATTTTCTTAAAATGGATATGTAGGCCTAAGATGCGATGTCTTATCGAGCTCACTTTCAAAAACTTATTTTCCCATCTCCACACTCTATTTAAACAAAAAACCACATATGCTTTTCAAAGCAAATGTACCCAAAAACAATAATATTTTCAAAGAGGTTCCTATGGGATAGCATAGATATGAGGGATGCTTAAAACCTTCCCCTTGGATAATAAACCCTCCGTACCCAAATCTCTGATAAGTTTATTAGTTTTGATTTTAAAAACTTCTTTGGGTTTTATTCGCTCTTTCTCCCATTCGTTTTGGAAACAATAAAGCGCGGTGGCGACTTTGTTTAAAACAAATGAGCTAAGTCTTTCCCATGACTTTAGTCTCACCAATTTCACGGCTATAGTAACATGCTATCGGTTGGATAATCAAGGGGGTTTCAACCGGAAGAATAGAGTGTTTATTCTCCAAAATCATTGTGGATTTGGGGGTTATGTTAATAAGAAAACTGAGTTGGGGTTTTCCTTCATGATCTTGGTGAACTGAAGGTTTTGGACAGGATCATGCACTTGGATTTGATTAAGTGAAAGGATTTAAAGAACAGGTGTTTCTTGTAAAGGAGTAGCGTGAGACGGTAAATCAATTTGGTAAATCTTGGGTGACGGTAATTCGTAATTGGATTCAACCGAGTAAAAGCTTTGAAGAACAGTGGTTCCTTGTAAAAGAGTGGCGTGAGATGGAGAATCAAATGGTACTATCGGGTGGCAACAATTTTCAATTTGGATTCGACCGAGTGAAAACTTTGAAGAATGGTAATTTGTTGCCAAGGAGTGGCACGAGACACTGAATCATATTGGTGTTGTTGGGTGACTTGATCGAGTAAAGATCATGGGGGGAGACAATAAAAGGACCAACAACAAACTCATAGTTTAGGTTTGAGTTGCTTCAATTGTCTTGTATAAACAATATATTTGCATAGTAAGAAATTATCTTAATTACAAATTGGAATTAGGGGCATATGTACTCGTAGCGAGGACGATCGATGAACTTCCTAAACAACTCATCATGTCCCCTCTCTCTCTCTCTCTAACCGGGTATATGATAAATGATATGTAAGATTTGGGGCTTGTAAGATTGTCTCTGTTTGTGTTTGATTGTTTAAGTTGATACTGAAATTGAATTGCTGACTATGAATTGGTTGATCAAATTCACTCTACGATGAATGTTAGTAATTACTTTGTGTTATGATTCAGTGTTATGGACGTTGTGTTGGAGATTTAATCAAAATTTATAATAACCTGTGGAACTGTGAATTGAAAGGATTTTGGAAATATAAGTTGCTAAAACGTTGTTGGGGTAACTGGAAATAATTGGACGATTGGTTGAATACATATATACGCAGGAAATCTGAATTGAATATAGAAAACATGAGGATGGAAAAATTGTGTGGCTACCATGAGACGGGCGTCACACTCCATGTGAGTTGGCCGCCACCCTTTCCCTTAACGGGCGCCATACTCCTTGAGTTGGTCGCCCCATGTAATTGGTCTCAGTATATTTATATATTGTTTCTTTTGTTAGGTAGTTGTGGTTATTATCATGAATGATTAGAAAACTAGTATGAACATATCCTAGAGAGTTTTGGCAACAGAAATTTAGTAGCATAAAATTGTTAGTAGTAAGATGAATTATTAATTCAAGACTCAATAATGACAGACTACGGAAGGGTAAGTAACATAACACTGACAGGTAGTATGCTTTGGAAACAGAATAATAGAATGGTATAATTTAGCAGAATAACTCCATGAACTAGAAAATTAGTAATATTTAGCAGAATAGTATGGGAATGGCAGAATAAGATTAATTTAACAGAAATATAAAGAGAAGGTTAGTACGAAGTGATGAAGTTGCCATTAGGCACTTCCGGTGCTAGAAAGCTATCTTGTGCAGAAACTTGTGTTCACGGTCTCCTAACTTCCAATCCATAAATCTGTTTCTAATTTTGTTTGATCCATGGAGTCGTTTAAATAATGAACTATAAGCTGAAACAATGAAATAGCACTAAACATGAAATTTATCCGAATGTGTTACTGGCAGTAGGAGAGACAGGATGATAGTAGAGGAGTAATTAACCGGATTAGTAGTAATAGAAGTGCTATCGGTCTGTTAGTATATAAACATTAACAGGAACTTAGTGGTAAACTAATAATAACTATTGTGAACAATTTTATTGTGTCGTCGCTTGCGTCTAGAATCCGGTCACTCATGAAGTTGCAAGTGTTGATGAATTGGGTTGTGTAGGCTTATACCAGAGTCAAATTGTTACTATTGTTGAGTTGTCGTTGAATAGTTGACATAATTGTTGTTGTTATGCCGTAATTGTTGATGAGATGTTGTGGTTGTTCATAATTGTTGTCGTTGTTGTTATAATTGTGGCCAATGTTGATTTGTTCCTGATTCATTGCCGTTAATTTGTTCTTCTGATGTGTTGATAATAAGTTGTAGGCCTATGGCCAGTAATGATGTGATGTTATTATTCTGTTAAATATTGCGAAGTGCAGGAATTATTGTGACGATTAATTACCTCTATTTATTGGTAATAACAATGATATAGGTGTATGCCTCGTGACGAGTTTGTTGTGAGTTTGTATGTGATGTTGCATTCATAGATTCACATACATTTGCATTTTTGTGACGGGCTGCATTGGCAAACAGTGACGAAGGCTCATGCCTTGTTTGATGCCACTATTAATTAGCAATTGGCGATGGGGGCTGAAGCCCTGGGTACCACATGCATGTGAATTGTTAGCATCTCATTTTATGATGCATAAGTGTGATTTTGATGTGAAGTGCTGTGACTTAAATTATGATTTGAATTGCTTGTCGGATATAATAATGTAAAGTGAAGTGAATTGGGAAGTTGATGTCGTGAATTGGTGATTTTATTTACTCGAATGCTAATATATATTGTTTTTCATACACTTGTTTATATAGTTCGATATCTCACCCCTTCAGTTTGAATGTTACCCTTATGTTGGTGTGGACCTCCGTTTTTTCGGGCCATACCTCTGAGCGGGAGAGATACGTGAACTGACTCTTTTTTATCGCTTATGCTTTCGCATTTTTTTTGAAAATTCACAGAGTCGCCACCGACCTTTTATTTTATCCAATTAAGGAAAGGTTTATAAAAGAAACAGAAAAAAGACCTTTAAGAAATTCTGGGTAAGGGGGTAGGTTATACAAAGGGAAGGTGTTAGCACCCTTTGTATCCATGGTTATCCATGGGCTCTTAAGTTTGCTTAGCTCACTTGTTTTTCGATTACTTTTCAATTGCTTTAGAACGCTCATATGTGGTTTCAAATACCTTTTTAAATTGAATTTGTAATGATCCTTGTGCGGATGTATACAAAAATGTTTGTTTATCTTTCGAAAGATGTTTTGAAAAGAACGTTAACTTTGTAATGATCCGTGTTTGGATGTATACAAAGTATTGTCTTTTTGGAAAGTTTTGTTTTGAAAAACAACAGTGTATGAGAATTTTGTTTGTTTTGATTTGAGCAAGCAAACTAGGAGGTCTACCCTGAGTTGTAAGGTCTTTATCCTTATTTCCTTTAAAAATCTATCCTTTCACCGGATACAAACAAAAGGTTCGATTTTGTACTCGAAACAGTAGAATTTTGACTTTGATTTTGAAAAGAATGAGAAGGGATTACCTTAAAAGGTGCAAGTGTGATTTGTGTTTGAATTCAGATATTTTATCTTTTGGAGTTAGTGATCTAACGGTTCAATTTTATCTTTGACATACACGCAGTTTATATTTGCTGGAAATTAAAATGCGGAAATGTAAAGTGCGGAAAGTAAATCTACGCTATTACATCGATTGTGCAGGAAATGTAAACTAGCCTATTTACATGAATTTGACATCCTATACATTTATCTAGGAATTTTAAATTGCAGGAAAAATAAAAGGCATATTTTTGGATTTTTTTATGATTGATTTTAATTATAATTAATGCATGATTAATTAAATTAAAATGAAGAAAAAAAGATGAAAATATATTTAAACCTAGAAATTAAGTTTAAAATATGTACAAAATATTTGTCAATTAATTTTAAAACAAAACTAATTTTTTTGGAATTTTTGAAATTGATTAAGCTAATTAATACATAATTATACAAATAATTAAAACTCAAAGAGAAAATTATTCAAAATATGTACAAAATTAGTTTATAATATATAAACAATATTTTATATAAAGAACAATTTTTTTTATGATTTTTGATTGGTTAGAATAATTAAAAAGCAAATATATAAATATATACTAATTAATTATGCAAAATATTGAAATTTTGAAGAAAAATAAAATATTTTTATTTCAGAAAATAATATATTATTTTAGAAGTCTAAAAATATTTTTTGTGCATTTTTTGGATTTTTAAAACTATTTTTAATTAATTTTGCAAAGAAAATTAAAATAAAATAGAAAATAAAAGGATACTAATCAGATGTGGTTGATTGGAGAGTCCATGATATGGACTGGCGTGTCAGGTGCGTTGGATGAGCTGGAAAGTGGATCAGAAGGTGATTAAAGTGGGGGACCATCGCACGTGGTACACCTGCAAAACACTGAATCCAAGATCAGTTCAAAAAACACGCGCACGCCCTCCAGCCAATCAGAGGACGCCACGCATCATCTTCTTCCTCAGGATGGGTCTTTTACACCTTTCAATTGTAGGTGGTGTAAAAACTTCAACCTTTTACACCTGTTGAAAATAACGAATGCAAGCAAACATTAATATAAATTTGGCGCGATGCCATGGTTCAATTCGTCTTGTTCATGCGAGTTTGAAGGTACTACTTAGAGTTCATACTTTTGCATGGATCGTAAAACCCCAAATTTAAAGGTTCGAACCCTAAAATGGTGATCCTTCGTATAGGCGTCCAAACTTTAATTAAGTTTCCAGAAACGATTAGGACCTCAAACCAAACACAAATATATGTCTACATCTTGCTAAACATGCATGGATTATGAGATATAAGTTAGTTTTAGTTTGAACAAACCGTGGCCTAGGTAGCTCGATTTATGAGGTTTCAGGACTTCGAAATGATTGAGATATGTTCAGTAATGCTTGAGGAAGGTGTTTAAGTGTTTAGTTTATATTGAAAATGTATTAAACTAAAAATTCGAATTTGAAATTTCTTTGAAAACTTTAAGTGGTTACAAGCATGGTACAAGCATAAGAATGACTCTGATTTCTGTCTCTTTTGATTGTGAAGTGTTATAGCCTTTATATAGACTATGTTGTGCTTAGAATTGAAGCCAAGAAGCATCTAGTTGCCTTTGTGGAATTCTTGATTTTTTTATATTAAAAACCTTTGAATTATTGACCAAGTCTTCTTCTCTTCAATGCTCTTGCCTTGCTCTTCAATTCTCTGCAGAAAATCAGAGATTCCTTGGGTGAGTCATGCTTGGATTGTAAGCTACCCATTATCCATTCATTTTCCTTTTAATTTAATCTTAAAATAAGATAAAATTAAGCAAAAAATGGATAAAAAAAGGTGTGGGCCTTGTCTTGGTCGTGGGAGGCCCATAATATTGTGGAAATGATGTTTGAACCATGAAAACTTGGCCCCATTTGGAAAAAATACATTTTTGAGCAATGTTGATTTCATGCATTTTCCCAAAATTTAGCCAACTTCAACAAGGTGTAAATCCCTCAATTTTTGTCATATGAAGGAGATCTTTCACTTTTTGGAAACCTCAAAGAGTCCTCTAACCAATGCCTTTGGTCTCATGTCAAAATGATTTTTGATGCTCCTTGTGTGTCCTTTTGAAAAAAGTGTCTTTTTGTTGAATTTGAAAATGACCTGTAATGTCTTTGGTCATATTTTTCAAATGGTGAATGCAATGACCATGGGATCAATTGAATTTGAAAGATAATTGAATTTCCTTCAAAATGAGCTTTGGTTTGAATTTTTTGGATGAAGGATGAGAGAGTTATGACCAGTCAAAGTTGAGTTGACTTTTCAGGCAAAAACCCTAATTTTGAATCTTAGGGTTTTGTTGATTTTTGATCTTTCCTTGATGAATTATGATCATCCAATGATCAAATGATGAATCCTTTGACAAAATATGGACTTTGACAAAAAAGTTTCATTTTTGACTGTCTGTTGACTTTTTTGGTCAAACGGGTCGTCTGTTGACTGTTTGAGCTGCTGACGGTGCGTCTGAGTGAATTGAAGTTTGAAAATTTGTATGATGGTACTTTGAGATATATGGATGTTCATGAAATCCATTTGAGGTCTCAAAAGCTTGTTTCTCCTGTAAAAACAAGAAAACCCTAGTCAGGGACTGTTTGTGTAGGAGACAGTTAAGCGTACCTGATTTTTGTGCAGTGTTGAGTCTCTGCTAATCGCGTGATATTCAGAAGACTTCTAGAACAAAAATCTTGGAATTTTGAATTGTAAAAGATTGATTTGATTGATGGTACAAAACACTGAGAATTGTACTGCCAGCAGTTTGACTGTCGACTGACTGTTACCAGTACAGTCTGAGTTTCCTAATTCTGCGCCTGCAAAAAGATTTAACTCTATACCAATTGTGTGAGTACTATTTATCTGTAAATAAATAAATAGCATGTGTGAAGTAATAAACAGTATTTGGTGTTTGCGTAAGAATAAATTCAACTGCAAGCCAAATTACTGTATAAGAAAAAATTCTAAAAACTAAGTATTTCATATGTCAGGATATTTGTTGAAATGAAAATCCATGATTATATGAGACTCTTAATTTTCAGATTGGAGTTTTCTTGAAAAAAGATGCGGGCAAATTTTGGGGTATAACAGTTGCCCCTATTCAATCTTCTTAAACCTGAAGAGATTGTCTGAAATCTGAAGGTAGAAGATGATTGAATATTTAGATGCCCTGAAAATTTGCACTTACCTTGATCAGAAGAGATGTTGGATGTTGCATTTGAATGTCGTCTGCGAAATGTTGTTGGCAGATTGAAACATTACCTGAGATGGGCTTTCAGATGCCACCTGGTAAATGGGTTGATGGTTTGTTCATCAGAATGAATCCATTGATTATATCTTGATGAAGGATTTGAAAGTCTTTGTGTTGACTGTTTCGGAACCGTCCAAGGTTACCGCTTTAAGTCTAGGAGGATGATTGCTACGGAACTTGTCCAAATTTTTTCCTGCTTTAGATTTTGAAAGTTGATCATTGTGGAACCGTTTGAGGTATCAGCTTTAGATCTTTGATGTTAGACCATTCTTGAACCGTCTAAGGTATCAACTTTAGATCTTCAATGTTAGATCGTTCTAGAACCGTCTGAGGTATCGACTTTAGATCTGTGATGCTAGATCGTTCTGGAACCGTCTGAGGTATCAACTTTAGATCTGCGATGTTAGATCGTTCTGGAACCGTCTGAGGTATCAACTTTAGATCTGCAATGTTAGATCGTTCTGGAACCGCCTGAGGTATCAACTTTAGATCTGCAATGTTAGATCGTTCTGGAACCGTCTGAGGTATCAACTTTAGATCTGCAATGTTAGATCATTCTGGAACCGTCTGAGGTATCGACTTTAGACCTTCGATGTTAGATCATGCTTGAACCGTCTGAGGTATCGACTTTAGATCTGCGATGTTAGATCGTTCTGGAACCGTCTGAGGTATCAACTTTAGATCTGCGATGTTAGATCGTTCTGGAACCGTCTGAGGTATCAACTTTAGATCTGCGATGTTAGATCGTTCTGGAACCGTCTGAGGTATCAACTTTAGATCTGCGATGTTAGATCGTTCTGGAACCGTCTGAGGTATCAACTTTAGATCTGCGATGTTAGATCGTTTTGGAACCGTCTGAGGTATCAACTTTAGATCTGCAATGTTAGATCGTTCTGGAACCGTCTGAGGTATCGACTTTGATCTGCAATGTCCGTTTTTGAGTTGGTAAGTGATCAGAATGAATCTTCGGCTTGATTATATCTGAGAGAACCGTTCATGGAATTCAGGTGAACACTGCATGTGATTGAGAACATCTTTGTTAAAGATATCCGTCTACCTGAAAAATCAAGTTAGTGATATGCAATGTTTATGATGCATGTAAATGTGAGATATTCCCGGAGAAATATGCATGTGATGTTGTGTATGAATATGCGCATGATGCATGATGTATGATGTATGATGTATGATGTATGAATGTATGAATGTATGAATGTATGAATGTATGAATGTGAATATGAATGTGTGATGTATGAATATGATGTCAAGCTTCTATTTGGGAAAACAAATTTCCGTCAGTCATCTGAATATGACTATATTGTGATTGTTGATGATCTTTTGTCTTGTTTGAGTACCCTCGGCTGGGGAAATTCTTTGAGAACCACGGTACTCTGTTGAAGGATCTTTGACTATCACTTGGGAATGAAAGGTAGCTGGAAGTTCTGATGCCCTTTCAAATGGGAATGAGGGAGATGTATAATCCTCCGATGCACTATCTGACCAAGTCCGGGTGCGGGGATCACACCTTCTGAAGATAGCAATCTGGAACAACCCTGCTGGGGGATAAGACTTCTTTTGAAGAGAAAATCTTTTTGAGGAATTTGCTGAGAAATGTTTCTCTTGGGGATTTTCTTCTGATGGGATGATGTCCAGATAATTGGGACATTTCCTGAATGCTATTCCTGTTTTTCCTGGTAAACATCAATCATATTCAAATGCACATGTTCATTCAAAATTATCATTGGGACGTTTACATATTCAAAACAGAAAAAGTGAAAATAGTGATTTTGAGCCTAAGCTGCATTGATTTTTTGAAAAAGAGCCATGATAGGCTGATTCGCACAGGGAGACAACAATCCTAGAAGTAGGAAATTGTCAGAAAGCTTTGGAAAATATTTATGAAGATAAATAGCTATGTGAAAATGATCCAGTCAAGTTTCAATTCTGCTATTGCCAATCTGTCTTCGAGCATCTCATCCCTCACTTGTGGGAAGAAAGTGATTGGACTGATCGGTGTCTTTGAGGTGTTGAATCTTGATGGTGAGTAGGCAGTTGAACGGTACATAGTTGTATGCTTCATTCCCTAACTTTTGCCTAGGCTGCCCTTTCAGGTTTTCAGCCTACCGGGATAGTATTTGTTTAGTCTCTAATTTTTGCCTGGACCGCCCTTTCGGGTTTTCAATCCACCGAGACGCTCATTTTTTGCCTAAGTTGCCCTTTCAGGTTTTCAACTTAGCGAGCTGTTTTTTTTTTTGCTTTTTAAGCGAAGTATTTTTTGACTATGTCAGCATTCACAGGGTGTGGGAAATCCTCACCATCCATGGTGGTAAGTGTTGCACCCCAAAATTTGCCCTCTTATCTGTGCCATAAGTTAAGTGACGTTTATTTCGTCGTTCAAAAATCAAGAAAAATTAAAGAGTTTTTGTTGTTTTAAAGACAATTTCGGTGCAAAGGTTTTCTCCAATTACTCGTACAAGTCATGATTGTATGGTTTACCGCTCAAGGAATAATGAATGAGAATTTGCATATGATAATCCCTTGGTGGTCTTTGAATCGAGGCATGTTGTGCTCGTTAATTGAGGAAGAGTTGTCATGGTGCGAAATATGAAGTTGTGAATTCCTTATGGTCGAATCAATTGTTTGTTGATTTTAATGCAAGTTTGGTTGGATTAAGACATTAAATTGTTTGGTGTTCCGATTACAAAAATATTCAAATGTCCATACATTCATTTCAAACCCTCTTACAAAAGTTAAAATTCAATTCCATGTTCATTACAAGAAGATCACTTCAAGCCCATTACAGACTTACATAAAGAAAATCAGATGCCCATATTCATTTGAATCCGTTACAAAAACCATTTGAAAAACAAAAGAAAAAGCCTATGTTAAGCTATCCCATTCTCATGTTATGCCAATGGCCACCATATCTCCCTGCACTCCAAATGAACTCGCCTGGCAAAAAAAGACCGCTACGGGAAATCCTTTTTTTGGCCTCAAAGGGTAACACAACCTGCATCAAGAAAAGGAGGGTTTTCATAACAGAAAAATTGAGAGAGGAAATCGGTAACAAACTCAAACAAAAACGTAACAGAATTCTCTCTCTCAAAAATGATCTTCAATCTTCTCCCTAACAAAAAAATATGTAACAGAAAACGCTCTCGGATTCTCACCATATTCAATCTTCAATCTCTGAATCTTCTTCTGGAACCTTCAATCGAACTTGACAGAACCTTCAACCATCATCTTCTTCGTAACATCAACAATCTTCATCATCTACAATCACACTTCCTTCAACTGAATCCTTCACCATACAAAGAAAAACTCAGAAAATTCAATCTCGAACCATAACCATCATCTTCATCCTTCAACCACATCAGAAAGCATCACTTGCAATAAAATAGCAGAATAAAGGAGTTCCGAAACTGAATCGGTAAAGTGAAGGAGAAGAAGATACGTAACCGAAATTCAGAGATTCAGAACAGAAAAAGAATGAAAACCTGAAAACTTCATCAATCGAACGTCCTTCACAACCTCAACACGAATCTGCGGCGAACCGTTACCTTCAACGCACCATCACCACGAACAACAACAAATCATACAACGCCTTCAAATCCTTGGCGCAACCTTTTCTTGATCATCATCGCACCTCTCTCCGTTGTAACTTCAAGCGTCGACGCGACAATCTTCATCACGCCGCAACGAATTTACTCAGAGAAATCAGTTCAAGAAGAGGAAATCGGATTAGCAGAGGAGAGGTGTGAGGCCTGAGAGAAGGCGAGAGATTGAGACGGAGGGAGAGATGAGAGAAGAGGACGGTTTGTTGTGGTTGTTCACGGCGGTTAACGGCGCGTTTTGAACGGAGAAGACGCACTATCCACCGTGTTGCCACATTCTGAGAAAAGTGAGAGCAAGACGAGATTGAGAGAGGAGATGATGTTGATTCACGGTGGCGTTCAAAACGCTCGCCGGAGAAGGTGATTTCCGACGCCGTCGTTAGTCTGAGTGAGAAGAGAAGATGAAGTTCAGCTTGTCACAAAGCATGTAAACCTAATCCTTCTCTAATTCAATTGTGCGTTTGTGATTTCAATCTGATTAAGAGCTGATTAATGTGAATAATAAATATGTTAATTGAATCATTAACTTGAAATGATATAAAAAAATCTGAAAAAAAATGTGTTGGATCATGATAATCTGATTGCAAATTGGGCCTCACGAAATTGTTGCACTCCCATGTGAGCCCGTGACACTTTCTGCTGAAACCCTTCATTTTTGGTGCTGAATAGATGTAACAAAAAATGCCTTCCGACCAATGCTGTTTGGGCCCTGCGCCTGTTACTCTCTGCACCACCTGATTCCACATTACACCCCCCCCGATCCATTGTTCATTCATGCTAGTATTAGATTTTTTTAACATAGTTTCTTTTAAGTAAATAGAGCATAATGAAAACAATTTTCGTGTGAGGTTTTTAGCATAGTAAAACATATAAAAAATCATTTGTGTGTTCATTTTTAGATAGAAAATACCATGAAAAATATTATGTTTGATTAGATTTCTCGCATTGATAAAAAAGGATAATAAAAACATGTGATACCTTTTGCTTGTTAGAATTTAATTACTTTGTTACATAGTTTTGTTCTAACTTTTAGATGAAAATGTCACAAAAAACAATTTAATCTTGTTAGATTTTATTTTAGAATTTACTTAGAATTTAATTTCTATTATTTTCTATGGCGGGTGCATGCCTCCTTGTTATTACTGATTTGGGTGTTGAGATGTGCGAGGTACTTCGAGAGAGCCTTTGATCGCGATTCGACTTGCTTCGTGTTCCACTTTACTTGTGGGACACGAATTCGCTTCCGGTGCGATTGATTTGCATTGTGTTCCACTTTATTTGTGGGACACGAACTTATGCCCGATGCGATTCACCTGATCTCTCATTCATTGAGATGTATATTCCTGTATCGTCTGGCTTGTGTTTCTCTTGCAGGTTGCTTGTGTGGTTGTGTTTGATACGCACCACATAGCGGTTGTGATTTATTTTCACACCGCATCGCTTTGACGCTTATGCTGGACTCCCGGCTTTGCTGGATGTAGATTACGTGAAGTTTCTTCTTTGCTTGCGTTGCTAGCTCACTGCGGATTTGCTATCCGCTCGGTATTGTCTCCTGGTCCCTTTTACCGCTTTCTCGCATCATCCTTTAACATGAGAAGTAGGACTTAGACATGCATCTGGCCAAGCCCTCGAAAGAGGCTCTGTTTTTGTTGGTGTGTTTACATTTGTGCTTTGCGGCAGGGAGTCACGGTGTAATAAGTCCTATATGGCACTCCGTTAAGTCCTCATGGAAGGCATGCGGTCAAGGGTTCGTAATCAACCCCCGCCTAGTCTCATCGAGTCTGTTCAGTATGCGCACGTTACGCGTTGCTTGCTTCTGAACCTGCACAAGATCTTGTTATCGAGTATGTCAGGAAAAGGGTTCATGCAGCCGGACCCCCGCATTTCCTATAGCTCGCGTCGCTCGACGTCGATGCTCGGTGTACGCGCGCACCGTTTTCCTTTACGATCCGTGACGGCTTGGTTGCTGAGAGGGGTCCGCCCTCTTGTCTATGGCCCGATCATTTTCGCGAGGTCTAATGCTTGGTTGACTTGGGTTGAGCTGCTCCCCTTGGCTATGGCGGGACCGCTTTTCTACCATTCGGTCAGTACCGTTGGTTTTGTTTGCTTCACGAGCGGAGCTCGTTTGTGTGATATTGTTGTTTGCTTTCGCCTTTTTCCCCGTAGGTTGATTAGTTTAGTTTAGACTGATACCCTTTGTATGATAACATTAGGTAGCAAGCTTTCCCCCTTAGTTTAGGTCTTCCTCATGCATTCTTTAAAACACAAACCACACTCTTTGATTTTCTTTTCTTAAGAGCTTGTTATTTCCGCTCCATTCCCAAGCATAAGTCTCCAAAGGTCGAGCAGCGGAGTGTGAATGTAACTCGTTCACCTAAAAAACACAAAACAAACAGAAACTAGTTAGCCGAGCTACGGTAGCTCTGATTCTGCAAAACAGATACGTAGGCAGCGGGGTAGGGCCCGTGCGAGCACAATCCTTTCTTTTCCCTACATTCTGCATTCATTTTAGTCCAGATTAGCATAGATTTGATACACACCCATAGGTTTAGACATAAGCGTGGATACCATCGAGTACGATGGGCGCGTGGGGTGCTAACACCTTCCCCTTGCGTAACCGACTCCCTTACCCTTTTTCTCTGGTCGTGAGACCGTTGTTTTGTTTTGTGGTTTGCTGGCATTCCCTTCCTTTTCAGGATAAATATGTTAGTGGCGGCTCTGTTAATTTTCGCGGTAGCGACAGTAAGCAACATGGCGCCGCCGGAGAATATTTTCTTGATTATGAATGGTCCCTCGTAGGTGGGAGTCCATTTGCCTCTGGGATCACCTTGTGGTAAGATGATGCGTTTGACAACCAAGCCACCAGCTTGGTATAGCTGACCATGACAAATAGCTGCGAGCCTTTTCTCATCAATCAAGTTTATCTGGTCCAACCGTGTTTGAATCCAATCGTCTTCGTCTAGATTGGCTTCTTTCATAATCCTTAGGGAAGGAATCTGAATTTCAATTGGAAGAACTGCCTCCATGCCATAGACTAAGGAGAATGGAGTTGCCCCTGTTGAAGTACGCGCAGATGTGCGATAACCATGAAGAGCAAAAGGTAACATCTCATGCCAGTCTTTGTAGGTTACTGTCATTTTTTGTATGATTTTCTTGATGTTCTTGTTGGCAGCTTCCACCGCGCCGTTCATCTTTGGTCGATATGGAGAAGAATTATGATGTTTGATTTTGAACTGGGTGCAAAGTTCAGTAATCATTCTGTTGTTTAGATTTGTGCCATTGTCCGTGATAATCCGTTCAGGGATGCCGTACCGACAAATGAGATTGTATTTGATGAACCGGGCCACCACATTCTTGGTAACAGAAGCAAATGAAGCTGCTTCTACCCACTTTGTGAAGTAGTCAATAGCGACCAGGATAAAGCGATGTCCGTTGGAGGCAGTAGGTTTGATTTCTCCAATCATATCAATACCCCACATTGCAAAAGGCCAAGGAGCCGTCAGGACGCTTAATGGAACTGGAGGTACATGTACTTTGTCAGCGTATATCTGGCATTTGTGACATGTTCGGGAGTGATGATGGCAGTCTGTTTCCATGGTAGACCAGTAATAACCTGCTCTCAGGATCTTTTTAGCCATTGTATGTCCACTGGAATGAGTACCGAAGGCACCATTGTGTATTTCTTCCATGATCAGTTCTGCTTCCTCCTTGTTTACACAGCGAAGTAAAGTCGAGTCATGGTTGCGTTTGTATAGGGTTCCATTGCTTAGAAAGAATTTGACAGCAAATCTCCTTAGAAACTTTCTGTCGTTAATGGATGCCCCTTCAGGGTACTCCTGAGCTTCGAGATATCTTTTTACTTCATGGAACCATGGTTTTTCTTCTGTTCCCTCGGTATTGATCTCATTGCAATAGGATGGCTCATCTTGCCTGTAAATGGTGATCATAGGCGCCTCGTTGTCCCACCTGACTTTGAACATGGATGACATGGTAGCTAAAGCATCAGCTAGTTGATTTTCCTCGCGTGAGATGTGTTCGAAAGTGACTTCTTCGAAGTAAGGAATCAAACTCAGCACATATTCTTTGTAAGGAATTAGATTCGGGTGCTTCGTGTCCCATTCCTCTTTGACTTGGTAGATTACCAAGGCCGAGTCTCCGTAGACTTCCAGGAATTTGATTCTTAGATCGATTGCAGCTTTAAGACCCAGAATACATGCTTCGTATTCGGCTATATTGTTAGTGCAATTGAAGCATAATCTGGCAGTGAATGGTGTATAACCTCCTGCGGGGGAAATGATCACAGCTCCGATGCCATTGCCAAGTGCATTAGAAGCTCCGTCAAAAACCATAGTCCACCGGGATCCTGGCTTGGGTCCTTCTTCTGGTCCTGGTTGTTTGTAGTCATTGACTAGCATAATGTCTTCGTCTGGGAAGTCAAAGTTCAATGCTTGATAATCATCTACTGCTTGATGAGCCAGATGATCAGCTACCACACTTCCTTTGATTGCTTTTTGTGAAGTGTATTGAATGTCATATTCTGTTAAGATCATTTGCCATCTTGCTATTCTTCCAGAGAGAGCAGGTTTTTCGAACACGTATTTGATGGGATCCATCTTGGAGATTAGGAAAGTGGTGTGATTTAGCATGCACTATCTTAGTCGGCGAGCCGCCCAAGCTAAGGCACAACAAGTTTTTTCGAGTAGTGAGTATCTTGTTTCACAATCGGCAAACTTTTTGCTAAGATAGTAGATTGCGTGCTCCTTTCGGCCGGATTCGTCATGTTGTCCTAGTACACACCCCATTGAGTCTTCTAACACAGTTAGGTACATTATCAGAGGTCTGCCTTCCACAGGTGGCAACAAGATTGGAGGTTTTTGGAGATATTCTTTGATTTTGTCAAAGGCTAACTGGCATTTGTCATTCCACCTTTCCACTTGATCTTTCTTCAACAGTTTGAAGATCGGCACACAAGTAGTAGTCATGTGGGCAATAAATCGGGCGATGTAATTTAGACGTCCCAAGAATCCTCTGACTTGTTTCTCGGTACGAGGTATAGGCATTTCTTGAATGGCTTTAACCTTGGCGGGATCAACCTCAATACCTTTGCTGCTGACGATGAAACCTAAGAGTTTGCCGGATCTTACTCCAAAGGTACACTTATTTGGGTTCAGTCGCAACTTGTATTTCTTGAGTCTGTCAAACAACTTGTGTAAATGACCCAAATGTTCTTCTTCGGTGTTGGATTTTGCAATCATGTCATCGACATACACCTCTATTTCTTGATGAATCATATCATGAAATAGCGCTACCATTGCACGTTGATAGGTTGCTCCTGCGTTTTTCAAACCAAAGGGCATTACTTTGTAACAAAAGGTTCCCCAGGGTGTTGTGAAGGTTGTTTTTTCCATGTCTTCGGGTGCCATCTTGATTTGATTGTACCCTGAGAATCCGTCCATAAAGGAGAATACCTTGCATTGTGCGGTATTGTCAACCAGTACATCGATGTGTGGTAAAGGGAAATCATCTTTGGGGCTTGCCCGGTTCAGATCTCTGTAGTCCACGCACATTCTGACTTTCCCGTCTTTTTTAGGTACAAGCACGATGTTAGCTATCCAAGGAGGATAACTTACAACTTTTAGGAATCCGGCATTGAACTGTTTTTCAACCTCGTCTTTGATCTTTTTTGACATATCAGGCCTACTCCTTCGTAGTTTCTGTTTGACTGGAATGCTACCTTCTTTGATTGGCAGGCGATGAACTACAATGTCTGTGTCAAGGCCTGGCATATCTTCATAGGACCAGGCGAATATCTCGACGTAGTCTCGCAGCATTTGAATCAGTCTTTGCTTGATGCTGTGTTCTAAATCAGCCCCTATTTTGACTTCTTTCTTTTCTTCGTTGCTGCCCAAGTTGATGACCTCAATTGGCTCCTCGTGAGGCTGTATGGCCTTGTCTTCTTGTTCTAGCAGCCTTGCAATTTCTCTTGGCACTTCACAATCTTCCTCACTTTCGTCCTCAGTTTGGTAGATCGGACTTTCAAAGTCATGACGGGCAATAGCAGAATCGTTGTTGACTGGATCCAGAGTGTATGTGAATCTGCATGTTAGTTATGTGAGTGTGTGTGAAGAAAAGACATAGATATTTGAAAGCGAAGAAAGAAAGAAAAAGGATCACAAAATTTAAATATGCAAGCGTCCCATGATTTTATTGAATGCACATGATCATGATATGATAAGCCCTTATAGAAGGACCAGTGTGCTAAGGCACACGGCTTTCAAGCTCATGGTTCGATTGTTCAGGAACCATTTTTATCTTTGCACAATATACACAAAGAAAACAGGAAACGGCATTTACTCCTGGTCAAAGGAGATCACATCCTCAGCTTTCCAGTTGTTCAATCCACTGTTGTGAGTAGGGAGTATCCAGCTGTTCCAGTTGCAGTTGTCTTCTTCATCTTCCACATCATTGATTTCATTAGTGGGAAAATGAGCCGGTGATCCTTCGGGATAAGGGATATACTCTGCTGGATACGAGAGCCCAGGCTGAGATATCTCTGTTGGCTGAGCGAGATGCTCGATAAGGCCGTCCCATGCAGTCGGGATGATGTTTTGAATAGAGACTTGTGCATCCTGATGAGGAGTGTATGCTGACAGAAAGCAACCCTCGTTATTTGGTATTTCCCTGGCTTTTTCAAGAGCGAAATTGTCATCGTACTGTTCATCCCATCCAGTTGGGACAATGTCCTCCATAGCAATTTGTGAGCTCGGAGGAGCGGAGTATTTCACCATATAGTCATATTTGCCGCTGGGTTCTCCTAGCGTGTCCCATACTCCTTTGGGTGGATTTTGATATTGCTCAGTGACGGGTCTTGTGAAACTTTTATCATTTTCAATTTGATCACCCCATCCAGTCGGGGTAATGTCTTCCATAGCAATATAAGAATTCTGAGGTGCGGTATACTGATAATTATACCCGTCACTTGGTTCTCCCACAGCATCCCACATTCCCATGGAAATGGGTGGAATTTCATCTGGATATGGCTGAATGATATGGTTCAAGAACACTCCTTCATCTTCAATAGCGTTTACTTCTTGGCTGACGAAGTGTGACATTAATCCTCCAGAACGAGGACCTTGATCATTCTTTTGATTTTCACTATCATAGCCCAGGCCTAGCTTGTCAGACTTGTAGGGTATATCAGGAAGTTGTCCCCATACTGTGCAATCACCCTGTTCAATCATGGCTTTGGCATCTTTGAGAGAAGCCATAGTTGTAGTTGGAGTAGCAGGAATATGCTTGGTGGTAGAGACATCTGGGGATACCACCTCAAATGATTGGCATGGAGTTTCGATGAATTCGTCCTCCAACTCAACATATTTGGAATTGCTTAGGTGACTAACCACATATTCCTCTTCGCCATAGACTTTGACAATCTTTCCTTTTACTGGATATTTTAACTTCTGATGTAGGGTAGAAGTTACAGCGTTTGCCCCATGTATCCAAGGGCGTCCAAGTAAACAGGAGTAGGCTGGGTGAATTTCCATTACGTAAAAGATAGAATCGAAGATTTGAGAACCCACTCTGATTGGGAGATTCACTTTTCCGTATACCGTTCTTGTTGACCCGTCAAAGGCTCTTACCACAACATCACTTGGTTGCAACACAATTCCTTCGAAGTCAAGCTTTTCTAGTACTGTTTTCGGTAACACGTTCAAAGAAGAACCGTTATCTACTAGCACATGAGATAGAGTGGTGCCATTACATTCAATGGAGATATGTAGGGCTTTGTTGTGATTTTTTCCAGCAGGGGTTAGATCCACATCAGAGAAACCGAGACCATTGTTCACGGTTAGATTGGCAACACAATTCTCAAATTGGTCGACTGAGATCTCTTGAGGCACATGCGCAGCTTTAAGGAACTTCATCAGAGCTTTGGCATGGGCTTCTGAATATTTTAGCAGGGATAGCATTGCGATTTTTGAAGCGGTGTGCCCCAGTTGCTCAACAATATTGTAATCACTCTTGCAGATGATTTTCAATATTTCCTCCATTTCTTGCTTTGATGGATCCTCAGCAGTGATCTCCACCGGGGTTTGAACTTGTTCAACTTGTGGCTCTTTGCCGCGAGCGTTGTTATCTTGATTAGGAACTGGGACTCGGACTGGACCAGCAGCAACATTTGGAGAAATTTCTGGTGAAAAGATTCTTCCACTTCTCGTGATCTTGCTGGTACCCACAATATTACCCACAGTTGGAGTAGTTAACTTTGCGGCCTCTTCAGTCGAGGTACCCTGCTTAACTCCATGAACATAAACATTAGTGTCGTATCCCCATGGGACAGCTTTGTCTGAGGAGTATGGAAATGGAGTTGGACTAGCAATGACTACTGATGCCACTTTGAGTGTAGCAGAAATTTTGAATGGAGCCTTGGCAGAGATTTTGAATGGTAAGCTGGAGATCACTGAGGCATCCTCCATTCTCATCCCGTTTGCAAAGACTTCGCACAGCACATCCATAGAAGGGAGCCTCTCAAACATAATGATACGGCGATCCATCCATTTTTGAATTCCCATCCTCAGATTTTCACAACCATTGGGCAGGCAGGAGCAGTAAAAGCAGTCGGGGTCACATCCTGGGAAGTAACCAGCTCGGATTAGCTTTCCTTTGACTTCGCAGAGTGGAGTTGATAATTCGTTCACATCATAGATGTAAACAGTGTCCAGGATAGCGTTAACAGTTTTGTCATGCTTTGGCATAGGTGCAGTGATGACATTTGGAGTTTCTGGAGGATCGAACTCAATTTCCCCAGCATCTATCATATCTTGTATTTTATTTTTCAAGGCCCAGCAGTGATCTGCGTCATGTCCTGGACAGTTTGAGTGATAGGCACATGTTGCATCAGGGCGATAATTCGGAGCGGAAGTGTTGACATTCTTTGGAGGACCTTTTAATGTGATCAGATCTGCTTTTAGCAAGTGCTGCAATGCCTGAGAGATTGGCATGTTGATTCTGGTGAAATTTCTTCTTGGTGCATCTGGTCGATGCGTATATTTTGGCTGTTGATCTTTTTGAGGTGCAGATGCGGAGATCAGAACTGCCCCTACAGATTGATGCTGCTCACTTTTGCGACTTTTCTGAATTTGTGTTGCATTGACCTCATTTCTCCGGCTGATGGGCCTTTTTGTAGTACCAGAGGAGGAACCTATTTGAATTTTTCCATTTTGAATGCCACTTTCGACACGTTCTCCGGTCAGTATCAGGTCAGTGAAACCTGATGATGAGCTTCCCAGCAAATGACTATAGAAAGGGCCAGTTAAAGTGCCCATGAACATGTCGACTAGTTCGCGATCAGATAAGGGTGGTTGAACCCTTCCAGCCATATCTCTCCACTTTTGTGCATATCCTTTGAAACTTTATTTTGGTCCCATAGACATGCCCCTTAGTTGAGTACGGGTTGGCGCAAGATCAGCATTGTATTGGTTCTGTTTGTAAAAAGCAGCAGCTAATTCTTCCCAAGTATGAACCTTGGTATTTTCCAGCTGGTAGTACCATTCGAGTTGTGTACCCGACAGACTTTCTTGGAAGAAGTGAATCCACAATTTGTTATCTGTTGTATGAGGTTGTATCTTCCTCACATAGGATCTCAGATGTAGTTTCGGGCAAGAAACTCCATCATATTTTGCAAAGACAGGAACTTTGAATTTTGGAGGGATAACAACATCCGAGATGAGCCCCAGATCATTGAAATCTAAACCAGGTACTTTTTGTATCTCCATAGCTTTCATACGGTCTTCCAGCTGTTGGTATTTGTCATCATCCGGTTCGTCCCTAGAATGATCATCTTCTTCCTTTGAAGAGAGAGAGGGTTTAGCAGAACCCTGGTTGCTTTGATTGTCTTCTTGTTCATCATCACCGACTGTTTCAGGGATCGGTGGCTTTTTGAACTTTTTGACTGGGATTTTGATCTTCCTTTTCAGGTGACTCAAGCCTACAGATCCTTTGGGCTTCTTTTTCTTCTTGATTATCAGGGCTTTCAGTTCTTGTTGCCCCTTTGCCAGTTCCAGAATTGCCACTTGAACTTGGGCATTCTGTGCTTCGAGGTTCTTGATGCTTGTCTCAGATTCCATCTCTTCTGACTGAAATAAACAGCGAGGAGATGAGAAATCCGTCATGTGAACCTGTTATGCAATGTGTATGACTGGATGCAATGTATATGCAAATGTATGAAATGTATATGCAATGTATATGAATGCAATGTATGCAATGCATGAAATGAAATGTGTGTGCAATGTTTCAAGGATCTTAGAGTTTAGATTTGTTAAAGAAGAAACAAACGTTAGTTAATCAATTTATTCTTTTTTTTCTTTGCCTCATTTGGGCTTACAAGACAGAAATAAAATAAATGATCCTTCAGGTCTCCCTTGGACGCTTTCTCTTTGCCCCCAGGAATGTGTTGATCTGCTGTTCTTCTTGAAGCTGTCCGGTGAGCTCCAATATCCTTCTCTCATAGTCCTGACAGTGTGCTTTGAAGGTGTCTCTTTCCTCTTTGAGTTGAACCCAAGATTTTTGCAACTCTTCTAGGTCAGTTGGCATATCCGGGTGTAGAATAACTTGGGGTTCGTATCCTTCGACCTCTGGTTCAATAGTCACAGGTAGAATAGCGGGATATGGCATAATGAGTTTCTGAGCATGAGTGCGGACCCATCTGAGGTAAGGTTCCATAGGGATAGAACTCCATTGCCCCAAAGTTTTGCTTTCTATTCTATAGACACTGTCCCATGCCCGTATGAACCTTCGTCGGTGTCTATGAGAATCATTCTCGTAATCAAACACAATGCCACGAATAATCATGTCATGAGGACCGTTGCTCCTTGCATATCCGAATTGGCGTAGAGCTAAAGAGGGATTGTAAGTGATGCCTCCTTTGATGCCAAGGAGTGGCACATTAGGGTACTCTCCACAATGATCAATGATAGTAATGTCTCTTTGAAAGAAGTTGTTCCACCGGATATCTGAATGAGACAAAGACATAATCCTGCGAGACCATTGCATTCTTTGTTCATTTCTCAACACTGATCGGGGAAGATGAAATGTAAACCACCTAGCCAGTAGTGGTATACAGCACATGAGAGTTCCTCGTTTCTTCATGGTACGAGTGTGTAGAGAATGTAGAATGTCTCCCAGCAATGTTGGTACCTGGTTACGGGTTAGGAAAAGGTTGATGATGTGTACACTTATGAACTGGTCGGGATTTGGGAATAAAACCAAACCATAGATCAAAAGGGCCATAACCTCCTCAAAAGCTGGATGACTTTTGTTTTCTAGCAGTAGTCGAGCCTTTTCCAATAAGAACTTGGCAAGCAAACCCTTAACTCCACTCTTTGTTTCCCAATTGGACTCAATTTCTGATTTTCGCAGATGTAAAGCAGCAGCAATGACCTCAGGTTTTGGAATCCTTTCTAAACCAGTGAAAGGTAATTGATTTCGAACAGGCAATCCAATTAGTTCAGAGAATTCTTCCAAAGTGGGTACCAACTGGTAATCTGGAAAAGTAAAGCAATGATGTTCAGGGTCAAAGAACTGGAACAGGACCCGTATCATGTCTTCTTCAAATTTTGAGGTAACCAAATGGAGTAGGTGACCATGCCTTTCGGTGAATTGAACATTCCTGGGGAATTCTGACACTAAGTCTTTTAGCTCAGATGGTACCGTTGAGATGTTGATTCGAATGTAATCTCGGGTGGCGGGAGCCATTACCTGCAAAAACAAAGGTAAACTCTTTGATCCTTGAAGTGTTTAGTGAGAAAATGATATGCTTATGATGCAAACATGTGGCACACAAAAACAAATCAAACAATAGCCTTAGGTTTAAAGGCTTGCATGGAGCTGATAGGTGATACCCTCCCCACTGAAGTTGAGTTGGTTAAAACTTGTCCTAGAATAGTATTTGGGTTCTATGATCCTTGGAAGTAACATCTCAATACGGCGCTCGAGCGGCCGATCAAAATATTCCTCGAGGATAACTAACTTCGATCAATTTCAAAGCTAGCTACTTAATAGGCCACAAGTCAAGTTCAACTAAAAAGGTTCTAAGACAAATTAGTGTTTAATGACATTTCGGAAGCCTAATATACTCCTTGATCGTTTTCAAGGGACATCAGTATAAACCAAAGTATCGCACTAACGATGACTACCAGATCAACCGTATCGGTACATGCCGTACAGTTTCCTTGGTCTATTGTCATATACTTAAGGTATCTCGAGATTCGGGTTAGAATCTTTCACACAAGCAAAATACCCAAACAAACCTTTGAAAAAAATAGAGCAATCAAGTCAATCAATTGAAAACATCGAAGTGATCTATTCTCTTAAGGTAACCCCTTTTGAAAACATTTTGTTTTTTGAAAGTGACTCCCCAGCAGAGTCGCCAGTTCTGTGGACCTCCGTTTTTTCCGGCCATACCTCTGAGCGGGAGAGATACGTGAACTGACTCTTTTTTATCGCTTATGCTTTCGCATTTTTTTTGAAAATTCACAGAGTCGCCACCGACCTTTTATTTTATCCAATTAAGGAAAGGTTTATAAAAGAAACAGAAAAAAGACCTTTAAGAAATTCTGGGTAAGGGGGTAGGTTATACAAAGGGAAGGTGTTAGCACCCTTTGTATCCATGGTTATCCATGGGCTCTTAAGTTTGCTTAGCTCACTTGTTTTTCGATTACTTTTCAATTGCTCTAGAACGCTCATATGTGGTTTCAAATACCTTTGTAAATTGAATTTGTAATGATCCTTGTGCGGATGTATACAAAAATGTTTGTTTATCTTTCGAAAGATGTTTTGAAAAGAACGTTAACTTTGTAATGATCCGTGTTTGGATGTATACAAAGTATTGTCTTTTTGGAAAGTTTTGTTTTGAAAAACAACAGTGTATGAGAATTTTGTTTGTTTTGATTTGAGCAAGCAAACTAGGAGGTCTACCCTGAGTTGTAAGGTCTTTATCCTTATTTCCTTTAAAAATCTATCCTTTCACCGGATACAAACAAAAGGTTCGATTTTGTACTCGAAACAGTAGAATTTTGACTTTGATTTTGAAAAGAATGAGAAGGGATTACCTTAAAAGGTGCAAGTGTGATTTGTGTTTGAATTCAGATATTTTATCTTTTGGAGTTAGTGATCTAACGGTTCAATTTTATCTTTGACATACACGCAGTTTATATTTGCTGGAAATTAAAATGCGGAAATGTAAAGTGCGGAAAGTAAATCTACGCTATTACATCGATTGTGCAGGAAATGTAAACTAGCCTATTTACATGAATTTGACATCCTATACATTTATCTAGGAATTTTAAATTGCAGGAAAAATAAAAGGCATATTTTTGGATTTTTTATGATTGATTTTAATTATAATTAATGCATGATTAATTAAATTAAAATGAAGAAAAAAAGATGAAAATATATTTAAACCTAGAAATTAAGTTTAAAATATGTACAAAATATTTGTCAATTAATTTTAAAACAAAACTAATTTTTTTGGAATTTTTGAAATTGATTTGAAATTGATTAAGCTAATTAATACATAATTATACAAATAATTAAAACTCAAAGAGAAATTTATTCAAAATATGTACAAAATTAGTTTATAATATATAAACAATATTTTATATAAAGAACAATTTTTTTTATGATTTTTGATTGGTTAGAATAATTAAAAAGCAAATATATAAATATATACTAATTAATTATGCAAAATATTGAAATTTTGAAGAAAAATAAAATATTTTTATTTCAGAAAATAATATATTATTTTAGAAGTCTAAAAATATTTTTTGTGCATTTTTTGGATTTTTAAAACTATTTTTAATTAATTTTGCAAAGAAAATTAAAATAAAATAGAAAATAAAAGGATACTAATCAGATGTGGTTGATTGGAGAGTCCATGGTATGGACTGGCGTGTCAGGTGCGTTGGATGAGCTGGAAAGTGGATCAGAAGGTGATTAAAGTGGGGGACCATCGCACGTGGTACACCTGCAAAACACTGAATCCAAGATCAGTTTAAAAAACACGCGCGCGCCCTCCATCCAATCAGAGGACGCCACACATCATCTTCTTCCTCAGGATGGGTCTTTTACACCTTTCAATTGCAGGTGGTGTAAAAACTTCAACCTTTTACACCTGTTGAAAATAACGAATGCAAGCAAACATTAATATAAATTTGGCGCGATGCCATGGTTCAATTCGTCTTGTTCATGCGAGTTTGAAGGTACTACTTAGAGTTCATAATTTTGCATGGATCGTAAAACCCCAAATTTAAAGGTTCGAACCCTAAAATGGTGATCCTTCGTATAGGCGTCCAAACTTTAATTAAGTTTCCAGAAACGATTAGGACCTCAAACCAAACACAAATATATGTCTACATCTTGCTAAACATGCATGGATTATGAGATATAAGTTAGTTTTAGTTTGAACAAACCGTGGCCTAGGTAGCTCGATTTATGAGGTTTCAGGACTTGGAAATGATTGAGATATGTTCAGTAATGCTTGAGGAAGGTGTTTAAGTGTTTAGTTTATATTGAAAATGTATTAAACTAAAAATTCGAATTTGAAATTTCTTTGAAAAGTTTAAGTGGTTACAAGCATGGTACAAGCATAAGAATGACTCTGATTTCTGTCTCTTTTGATTGTGAAGTGTTATAGCCTTTATATAGACTATGTTGTGCTTAGAATTGAAGCCAAGAAGCATCTAGTTGCCTTTGTGGAATTCTTGATTTTTTTATATTAAAAACCTTTGAATTATTGACCAAGTCTTCTTCTCTTCAATGCTCTTGCCTTGCTCTTCAATTCTCTGCAGAAAATCAGAGATTCCTTGGGTGAGTCATGCTTGGATTGTAAGCTACCCATTATCCATTCATTTTCCTTTTAATTTAATCTTAAAATAAGATAAAATTAAGCAAAAAATGGATAAAAAAAGGTGTGGGCCTTGTCTTGGTCGTGGGAGGCCCATAATATTGTGGAAATGATGTTTGAACCATGAAAACTTGGCCCCATTTGGAAAAAATACATTTTTGAGCAATGTTGATTTCATGCATTTTCCCAAAATTTAGCCAACTTCAACAAGGTGTAAATCCCTCAATTTTTGTCATATGAAGGAGATCTTGCACTTTTTGGAAACCTCAAAGAGTCCTATAACCAATGCCTTTGGTCTCATGTCAAAATGATTTTTGATGCTCCTTGTGTGTCCTTTTGAAAAAAGTGTCTTTTTGTTGAATTTGAAAATGACCTGTAATGTCTTTGGTCATATTTTTCAAATGGTGAATGCAATGACCATGGGATCAATTGCATTTGAAATATAATTGAATTTCCTTAAAAATGAGCTTTGGTTTGAATTTTTTGGATGAAGGATGAGAGAGTTATGACCAGTCAAAGTTGAGTTGACTTTTCAGGCAAAAACCCTAATTTTGAATCTTAGGGTTTTGTTGATTTTTGATCTTTCCTTGATGAATTATGATCATACAATGATCAAATGATGAATCCTTTGACAAAATATGGACTTTGACAAAAAATTTCATTTTTGACTGTCTGTTGACTTTTTTGGTCAAACGGGTCGTCTGTTGACTGTTTGAGCTGCTGACGGTGCGTCTGAGTGAATTGAAGTTTGAAAATTTGTATGATGGTACTTTGAGATATATGGATGTGCATGAAATCCATTTGAGGTCTCAAAAGCTTGTTTCTCCTGTAAAAACAAGAAAACCCTAGTCAGGGACTGTTTGTGTAGGAGACAGTTAAGCGTACCTGATTTTTGTGCAGTGTTGAGTCTCTGCTAATCGCGTGATATTCAGAAGACTTCTAGAACAAAAATCTTGGAATTTTGAATTGTAAAAGATTAATTTGATTGATGGTACAAAACACTGAGAATTGTACTGCCAGCAGTTTGACTGTCGACTGACTGTCGACTGACTGTTACCAGTACAGTCTGAGTTTCCTGATTCTGCGCCTGCAAAAAGATTTAACTCTATACCAATTGTGTGAGTACTATTTATCTGTAAATAAATAAATAGCATGTGTGAAGTAATAAACAGTATTTGGCGTTTGCGTAAGAATAAAGTCAACTGCAAGCCAAATTACTGTATAAGAAAAAATTCCTAAAACTAAGTATTTCATATGTCGGGATATTTGTTGAAATGAAAATCCATGATTATATGAGACTCTTAATTTTCAGATTGGAGTTTTCTTGAAAAAAGATGCGGGCAAATTTTGGGGTATAACAGTTGGTAACGCGCATGTTAAGAATATTAGTGCGCTTTCGGAGTAGCTTGGAAGATGTTAATCTTCTGTCATTTACATCGAGTCGGGTCATGCTCTGATATGTGACACTCGGGAAGGGATGAACGTATGGTTGTTATGATTATATGTAAAATGTTTTGATAACATTAATACAAATATTTTCCGCTGTGTATTAAAATGTGAAGTTTGAGATTTAAGGAAGTTTATTTTGGTTCATCCAAATATAAGTGTTATGTATCTATTGAATTAAAAATGAGCAAGTTGTTTTGCGATGTATGACTATATGTGAAGTGTGACATTCCGTTGTTCATTAAAATTTTATAACTCTAATTTTGATTATAATTATCAGGTAGAAATGGGGTGTTACAACAATCACTTTGATTGTAAGAGGATTTGAGTATCAACAAACTTGAAAGAAATTTCAAAAAAATCAATCACACACCAAGTGTTCGATAATTTGACACTTGATTATTTTATGTTTAAAATTGGTTCGAAATTGATTAGCTTATGAATACTTGCGCTGTTAATTTGAGAATTCAATTGTTAGCTTCAAATTGTTAAGCCATCTACGGTTGCGCATATCCATGTTCCACTATCTTATTCGGTTTAGTCGACTTTCGATCTAAATGCCACACTTCCGCTAGCCAAAGTTTAAACTCTTTTCAAAAATCTTAAAACTTGTAATTTTGAATTAGGGGATCTATTCATCCCCCTCTAGATAAGTTCTTGTTGTCTAACATATTCAACTAAATATTTTCTTCAAAGCAAATCCAATCAAATCAAATATTCTTATTTGAATAAAATCTTTTCCATTTTGATTTGGATTTACAAGTATATGAAGGAATTAAAATCGAAACAAATCTAAAGATAATTTGAAGATAATCAGAACCCAATATGCACACAAAGATGTAATATAACATGTGTTAATCATCTTGCTCGACAAGTTTCCAACGAAAATTAGCTAATTATCAAGTACAACAAAACTCGGTCTGAGCATTTTTAACCACGCCTGGGTCAATATGTCATACAACATGTCAAGACATCTTGCTCAACAAGTTGCCTACAAAAATTATCCAATCAACAGGAATAACACTTACACACATACAGATCCATGTCATTTATACATGTAGAAATAAATTTAAATCGTTAAAAAGCCTTAAATAGTTTATCTCAGTCAAAGAAGAATGACACTTGATTCCCTTTATTACCTTCATCTAGGAAAAGAAACATGTATCACAATGATAAATAAAGGACACACTTTTCGCACTACTCACACTTTTGATAGATATTTGTGACTCTTTTGGCCTTGAAGGTATTCTATAACTTGCAATCATCAAACATAAAGGACACACTTTTCGCACTACTCACACTTTGATAGATATTTGTGACTCTTAATGGCTCTTTGGTGGTGGAGTAATCAACCTGTGTACCCATTTGTACATTTTATTCCTATTGCGGGGCTCGATAAAACTATCATGGGCCACACAACCATATCCAAAAATCAATCCCTTATCGTCCCTAAATCTTGAGGCTAACCCCTGTCATCACTCACCGTTATACATAAACTACATCTCTAGAACAAGACGTTGCGGAACAACACAAGAGGATCTACAACAACAATAATTACAACTAGTAGTCAATGATTATGAATACCCTATGGATCCTCAACCTTTAGTGGCATACATCAGAGATGTATAGGTTCTAGGAAACTTCAAACTTTCCTTCTTGGAGATGTTTTATTGTAAAAGTGATTCTTAGGGGCACATAATTTCTATCAACACTCAAATGGCCATTATCGGGTCACCATAATCTCTCAAATAAAAATGATGGTTAGAACATGGAAGAATGCAACCCTCTAGTGGTAGCTTCCAAAGGTTTTCCATAACAACTACCTGTACTAAACGAAGAAGATCATCAACTAGTTCTCGGCTAGAAAAAATAAAAAAGTCTCCACCACGAGCCTATTCAATGTTTGCTAGAGATATATCGAGTCCTTAAGAGAGTATTTGGCACGTTTTAACAAAAAACCATAAAAGTTATCTATCTGAAACTGGAGATGTTCGTAGGAGTTTTAGATCACCCTAAAAGCAAGACACTTCAATGAGTCCCTGGTACAAAAATCGGCGTCCTCGATGGAAGATATCATGGCCAGTGCGATATGCTATATCTGAGAAGAAAGTAATGCACAGAAATACACTAGAGATGTGAAGGAGCCAAGTGGTATACCACGCCGAAAGAATCATAATGCAATACTTGTCCTCAAAAAAGTTACTTTCAAACCCGTCTAGAAGCCCCTTGAATGCTCCACTCCTCTAACTATTAGGTGAGAGAGGATCCTACAATATATCAACCCCGCCAAGATCATTCTTGAGTTTAATGCTCATAAGGGATATTCTATGGGAAATGATCCAAATAAATTGTGCGAGTACCATAAAATACGGGGTCATCATACCGATGATTGTCACCATTTTAAACAAGAAATTGAAAAGCTAATTCTAGGAGGTCATATGTAGAGGTACGTGCAGGGGAATTCTTAGAATCTAGGACACAGGAGCTCGCCACAAAGTGAAACTAGACTAAGCTCCAAAAAAGTCTGAGCATTGAACATAATTGATGGAGACTTCGTAATAGGAAGAAAATCTAGCTCATCCAAAAATAAGCATGTCATACAGGTGATGCCCATTGTCAAACCACCACCCTTAGAAAATGTGAATTCAACATCATAAATCATTTTCTCCAAAAGAAACGCAGAAGGAATCATCCCCTAAGAGGATGATCCAATGATAATCAACCTCTAAATTCATGACTAAAACATAAAAAATTGTAAGTGAGGTAGATGATCTTAGATGCTTTTATTTTGTAATAAGTTTTTACTTAATATTGTGTTTGTTTTGTTTATAAACAATGAAGACAGAGATTTTCAAAGTGAACAATTATTTTAGATTTTTAAGAATAATAAAAATGTTAAAATAATAATTTTCATACTTTTTTTATATATATTATCTCTAGCTAGTATTTTATATTATTTTCATCACAATGACTCATATTAAGAATTTGTTTTGTTATAGTTAACAAATAACACTAACATAATTCAATTTGTCAGGAAATAGAAAATATTTTCACGAATGTGTTGTATATTTATTTTCATAAGAATTTTTTTTCAACTAGTGGAAAAGAAACCTTGTAGTAGCAAAGAATGGAAGGTAGCTAAAAGCAATAATATTCCAATGTTTTCTACCTATTGCGGTGCATAAATACTCATTTATTGGTGGCCATATCATTGGTGAATGTCCACAAATAAAATTAATGATCCATAACAAGTAATCATTACTTCGTGCATATGGATTGATGATAGCACACTTTACTCACCGCCAATGTTCATTCAAATTTCTCTAACCAACATTACTATATACTAATGCATTCACTCCTTTCGGTTTCAGCACAAAAATCACAAGCTAAGAAATATCAATATATCCTTCTCCTATTTCTCATCTGAAATATGGCTCAAAGAGCTTACTCTTTTTCCGCACTTCTTCTCATCTTCAATATCCTCCTTGTCACAACACTGCAAGCTGCTGGCCGTAGTATTGGTAAGAACTCCGACAACAACGACGAGAAGATACCTCGGTTTTCTGTGCATTATCCAAGCATTGGACATTTAGGATCTCAACCACGCCTAGGGCGTATTCCTAATATCCCTTTTATTGGTGGCATTGGAGGGTCGAGAACACGACTGCGATCAAGATCGGAATCATCAGGTCGCAGATATATTCCTGGTAATGATGACACTTTTATTCCAAATCCCGGCTTTGAAGTTCCTATACCCGGCGGTGGTAGAGCTGCAACAACAAAAGTTTTTCCATGAATTCACTCATATACATGAATGGAATAGGTAGACCTAGTTTGTGAGTTTGTGGTGCTTATTAAGATTATTTTTACTTTTTTCTAGCCATGAAAATAAGTGTATTGTACTAGATGTACACACACTAGAAGCTTGTTACTTGGTATGCTAGTGGCTTGTTTAATGTTTTCCAACTGATTTGATTTAATATTATTTGGGTTAAATATTCAGCAATTTGACCTCAAATGATTGCATCTATAAAAGCAAGAATAGACAACCTAAAAAATATACTTTTCATCTTTTTTTTTTGGGGTGATTGAGCCCAAGATATTACTAATTAATATCTTTAATTCCATAAATGAAGACTTTGCATTTAAGTTCTGAATCATACACTAATAAAATGATGACATAGACAATGAAACTGCAATCAATAATTACATATTCAAAATGAATGTGGTTTAAAATTTTTATACACAGATTAAAAAATATAAAAATATTGTCATAAAATATTACACTTTTATCACATTAACTTTGTTAAAGTATTAGAAATAGTGTATAAAATAATAATTTAAAGACATAATTGGAAAAATAGCAATTATTTCTTTATTAAAAAGTGAGAATGAAATTTTGAAACAAATTTTTTTCTTTAAAACGACACTCATTTTAAAACGGATGGAGTATTTATAACAAAATCCAAAGCTTAGTCACAAGAAAGTTATTCTGCAATAAATTCTTCATACTCTGAAATGATTTTCAGATGGAATACTTCTTTAATATACGACATTATTTACATATTTTATTGGACTTGAATGTATGAACCATGATTGTCAAACTCGAACAAGTTTACGAGTCTAGGAAGCAAAAATGAGTTTTTCTTCAGAGAGTTTTGCTTCAGAGAGTTTTTCTTCACACTTGATGATATTTCAGAGTTGCAGCGTTCTTGTGTGTTCTTTCTTGTTTTCTTCTTTTTCACTTGTTGTCTTGTTGTTTTCTTCAAACGATCATGAGTATATATAGCTTCAGAATTTTTGACTGTTATCTTCAAAGCTTGTATGTAGCATTAAATGGTTTGTGTGTTGTCTTTGCTTTTGCTTTATCCAAGGATTTGCATGTGGATAGCTTCATCAATCAACCTTGGGAATTTCGCTTTTGGAGTGTTGCAGTCGTTTTGCTAATGATTATGTCTTTAACAGTTTTATTTGAATCAATCTTCGTGATCATCTGATCAGCCTTTGTTCTTCAAATTCTGTTGTGGATGTGTTCACGGTGTTTTGGTGTAGTATCAGAAGTTGCTTTCAACAGTATTAGTTTGAATCATTCCTTATGATCTTCTATTCAGCCTTGTTCTTCATCTTCTGTTGTAGATATGTTTGTAGTGTTCTGGTGTAGTATCAGAAGTTGCTTTATGACTTGAGTTGCGTTTCTCCAGCTTTTCATACGTGCCAAGTTCTGATTGCTGGTACTGGTACATCTTCTGAAATTAGAACCATATGATTAGAGTTCCATGTTTTCTTTATACAAAACTTGTTTGCTTGTTATCATAAAAACACTAAAATATGATTAGAACCAAACTATGTTCTAACAATCTCCCCCTTTTTGATGATGACAAAACATTTACGTTTTGTTAAAAAAAATTATAAGAAAATTGATCTCCCCCTGAGATGTATAATCTCCCCCTAAAATAAATATTTAGAGAGAAAAATGGTGAATAACTTCCCTGGACAATTTTCCTCTTGACTTGATTCTTCAGAAGATTGATGGATGTGGCTATGTATACGTGTATCTTCACAGAAGTTCTAAGAATATATTTCTGCATTCTTTTTAACTACAGAAACTTCTGGAGCACAAGTTAAAGAAGATTTATCTTTGATTTGTAGAACTTGTTCTATTCAAGTTACTATTAAAAAATTTTAGGAGATGTATATGTATATTATTTGCTTCTATATAATTCTCCCCCTTTTTGTCATAATAAAAAAGAAATGATGTTGTATGAGAATGTATGAGTTTAATCAGGTAGGACCATTATAGGCATTAAATTTTCATGTTATCCCAAAAATAAATAATTGACAAAGATGAGAATATTCATTGATTAGAAAAACATGACAAAATACAGACTCAAAATAAAAAATACAGACTCCTAGTAGATGGGTTCATAATATCCTCCATGAAAGAAGAAACGATCACAGCGCTCTGCATACAGTGCTTCCCTCTTGTTCGGAAGTTCTGAAGAGCTGAGTGTGTTCACTATTCCTGCAGATTCAAAACATGCTGACAGGACTCTTCCATAGGGAATGAAGAATTCGTGACCACACATGAAGGCTATTAGAGACTCTCTAATGTGCCCAAAGATAATCGCAGCAAGGTTTATTCGTTTACCCGATTCCAGGCGATTGATCAAGAACCTATCTCTAGCACACATGATTTTATGGAATTTTCCTCTAGGAATGCGATTTGAGAGGATCATCCTGAACCAGACTTGTTTGGATGAGAAGAGGTAGTAGGGGTTGTTTTTGAGACGACGAGCGAGTCTGCTCAAATCGTTTGGAATGACAAATGCATTGGCATAGTCGAAAACAGAGAGACATGCAACATCGTGTCTGAATGGACACCTAATAACTTCAGCAATGGATGTTTCAGAAATTTCGAATTGAATTCCAAAAATGGAGGAGGTGATACTTAGGTTGTCTTCACTGACTGAAGCATTGACCCTGAAATTTTTTACAAGGTTCGGAAGGACAGGACCACTTAGAAGAGAAATGTAGGATTCCCATCTTTGCTTAAGGCAGAGGTTTATGTAATAGTTGTCTCTTTTGGCTAGCCATAGATTTTGTTCTTTTATGACAGTGAGAGCTGTTTGGGACGACATGATGGAGGGAAGTATTGATGAGAGAACAAACTGACACTAATTGAATAGATGGATGTTAAAAAATGAAGGCTTTTTATAGAGGATTAATGAGAGAAAAACGTTTGGACTAGGTAATCAATGTATGGACTTGCATGCATTATGGAATGAAGAGAAGGAGAGAAATATTGCAATGACCAAGGAAATTGTAGCGTTATGATTAAAGACATATTAGGGATAACGTAGATAAATTAATGCAACAGTTACCAAGACTTATTACTCATTTTGCTTTACAAGCGCGACCTTTCAGATTTTGAACATGTGCTCAACGATCTCAGGTTTACGTGGATTGGCAGTTTTATATGCTGAACGTCTGACTCATCTTAGAAAACAAACTTCTGATACCAATTGAAGGTTGAGAAAACACTTAGAAGGCGGGGGGGGGGGGGGGTTGAATAAGTGGTTCTTTAAAAACTTGATGAAGGAAAGATAGACAGAACATAATTATTTTTATTCTGGTTCACCTTCTCAATAAGGCTACCTCCAGTCCACCCTCAACAAGGTGATTTTACTCTCTCAACGAGGACTTAATCCACTATAATCAGAACCTGATTACACTTGCACGGCCAACTGTCGTGACTCACAATACAATGCACGAGCCAAACTGCTGGTGACTAACAATCCTGCACAAACTGTAACACCCCTCTATATCCCCGCGGCAATTAACAAATTAAATCAGAGTAACATGCAATAAGGGTGTCACAATTCATAATAAAATAAACCTCATTCATCTTATGTCATGCATTCACCAAGGAACATCTAATCATAACTCATAATTCAAATTATCATGTTTACACAGCGGAAATAAATCATCAAGTCAGCATTACATCATCAATTCATTAATCTTCAAAATAAATTAAAAAAATAGAGTTATCATCTAAACTCAAACATCGCGTTTCCCAGTGTTACATCTATTAGAGCACGACACTTGACGCTAACTAACAAATCGACTTATGAGCTAATCCTCACCAAGTCAAGCCGCTATCCTCAATCTGAAAATGACAACAAGTAAGGGTGAGTCTCATCACAATTAACCAATGTTATTGCATTATAAACAACAATATATCATAGTTATATCGTTCACCCAATCGTCTCATATTCAAACATTCCATCATTCACACGTTCACCAATTATACAATCATAACACCAAATACATCATTCATATTATAAAAATTGTGCACATGTATGAAACTGACACTATGCATGTGGTACCAACATCATCAATGGGAAAACCCACCGACCGATCTAACCTCATCAAGATACGGCTCTGCCAGTGCAATTCCACATAATGGGAATTGTACTCTTCACTGAATCCCCACATCATCAGGATTCAGCCCTCGACAATGATTATGAATGCATGCAAACATATATACAACATACTTTCATCATCATCATCACTCTATGAGTAACATCATCTTATACTCATTTCATCATCATCATCATCATCAAAGCATGTTTATATATACATTAACATCATTCAATTAAATCATATATCAATTAATCATACGGATTATCTCATTCAGTTCATCATAGTTCAACCATCATTCAAAACAGATCATCAGTTCAAAAGTTACGCATCTTCAAACTTTCAAAATTCACAAACAGCAAAATCTGCATCTCACGCTGGCCATACGCGTATCATACGCTTACCAACAGGGCCAAAATTCCACAAACACACACCATACGCGTACGAACGGAATCACATTTCCACATAAAACACACACATACGCGTATCACAAGGCCATACGGGTACTAACATCTCATCATACGCGTATCATACGCGTACCAACAGAAGAACGCATTTTGGTGCACAACAGGGGGCGTACCATACACGTACCACCCCCCCCCCCATACGCGTACCATACGCGTATCATACGTGAATGGGCAGAAGTTCCCAAAACCTGCAACTTACCCATTCGTTTTCCTCGCGAATCCATCTGTTACAGCCTGCGATTTGGATCTAAAAACATAATTTCCTCCTTCTTAACTGTATAGGATTCATCTAACATCAATAGTATATGACTTTATATTCGATTTTACTCATCACAACCTAATTCTACTTAGTTTATTAGGGATTCATACTCATAGATTCCAATCTAAGATGAACACAACAGCAAAATCAGATTACAGAAACCCATTGATCTAAACGACATTCCTAATCAATATTATCATTCAATCATACAATAATAGAGATTAATTGGAGAGTCCCCCCTTACCTTAGTCAAGAGTTTTTGGATGGTCTCTCCCTCTACAGTTCTCCTTTCAGTTCTTCGTGTCCCAATTGCTCTGTTCTTTCACGTTCTTTCTTTTTCCCAATTCCTTATTATTTTATGAAAAATAATAATATTAAGATTAGTAAAGGGCTTTACCATACCACACCCCTTTACTTACTAACCTCCCACATGGCCCAACTGCCATAAACCATCCTTTTTCCCATTATTTTCATAAAATCCAAAAAAATTCTAATTATTAATTCAATTTCTTAATTAAATTAATTAAAATATACGAGTGTTACACAAACCAACTGTTTGTGACTAACCAACTTCTAAGACTCAACTAGTCCTAGACTTCTTGAGACTTCTGACCCAACTAGTCTCTCATGGACTCAGTTACCACGTAACTTCTGATGACAGTGTATAGTGTTGCTTCTAGAAAGCTGTAATCACAGCTGTGATATTTCACTAAGATTAAGTACAAAATAATGAACTCCGAATATGGATATGAGAATTTCGCTTCAGAGTGTTTTTCTTCTCACTTGATGATATTTCAGAGCTGTAGTGTTCTTGTGTGTTCTTTCTTGTTTTCTTCTTTTTCACTCGTTGTCTTGATGTTTTCTTCAAACGATCATGAGTATATATAGCTTCAGAATTTTTTACTGTTATCTTCAAAGCTTGTATGCAGCATTAAATGGTTTGCGTGTTATCTTTGCTTTTGCTTTATCCAAGGATTTGCATGTGGATAGCTTCTTCAATCAACCTTGGAAATTTTGCTTTTGGAGTGTTGCAGCCATTTTGCTAATGATTATGTCTTTAACGGTTTTATTTGAATCAATCTTCATGATCTTCTAATCAGCCTTTGTTCTTCAATTTCTGTTGTGGATGTGTTCACGGTGTTTTTGTGCAGTATTAGAAGTTGCTTTCAACAGTATTAGTTTGAATCATTCCTTATGATCATCTATTCAACCTTGTTCTTCATCTTATGTTGTAGATACGTTTGCAGCGTTCTGGTGTAGTATTAGAAGTTGCTTTATGACTTGAGTTGCGTTTCTCCAGCTTTTCATACGTGCCAAATTCTGATTGCTGGTACTGGTAAATCTTCTGAAATTTGAACCATATGATTAGAGTATCATGTTTCCTTTATACAAAATTTGTTTGCTTGTTATAATCAAAACACTAAAATATGATTAGAACCAAACTATGTTCTAACAGAGTCTACGGTGAGTTTACGAGTCAATTTGTTTTTTTTTTTAAATTAATTTTTAAAAAATTCCATAATTTGCTCCATTTCTTTGTTTATATAGAAAAAACTTTTATTCTCTTGCTTGTATGATGATACGTTTAGAATTAGAAATTTCTCTCTCCTAGTCTATTGCTTCAGCAACGACGAGTCAAAGACATATCAAAAGAGTCTCCTCCTTCATTAGCATTTCTTCCTCCCTTCATCGACGATATGGTCGGATCTATTTCTTGATGTGTTTGAGATCGTCTCTTATCCTTCAGGTTTGCATTATGCTCTCTCACTCTCATGTGTTCTCTTGTTATGTGTTTCGTAAATATGCTCTTTGTTGCTCTATTATGTTCGTTTCCTGCTATGTATTTCATAAAGTTGTTCGTTATTACTCTATTATGTTTATTTGCAATTATTTGTGTTGTTGCTTTGTTCCATACTTTCTTTGCCATAACATAATCCTTCGTTGTGTATGTGTTTTTTTGTATGTTTTATTCAGATGCTTTTTCTCCAAGAATATATGAGATTACTTGGCTTACTATCTGTAATACGGTGAACTGAATTTTTGAAATGTTGCGGATAGCATGAGTCGCCACCGACTTTTATTTTATCCAATTGGAAAGGCAAAAAGAACAGGAAATACCTTTGAAAGATTTTGAGTTCGGGGGGTAGGTTATATAAAGGGAAGGTGTAAGGCACCCTTTTTATCCATGGTTATCCATGGGCTCTTAATTGCTTAGCTCACTCGTTTGTTTGAATTGTTTGAAAAGATTTTGAATAAGGACTTTAGCTTGTAAATAAGCGTAGCCTTTTGGAAATTGTTTTGAAAAGGAGGTGTGAAAAGCATTTTGAATTTTTTGAATGTGAGCAAACATTTAAGAACACCTACCCTAAGATTGTCTTTCTTGTTCTTTAAGTCTTTCAGGCGAAAGGGTCTATCCATACCATGAGAGGGCAGGAAGTCTTTCAATTGGATGTTTAAGGGTCATCGAGAATAATCGTTCGCCACAAGACTGTCCCTACCATAAAGAGGACAGGTAGTCTAAGGGAAGGATATAATAGTCATTAATCTTTAGGCAACAGTAAGGACACCTTAGCAATCGAAGGGACTATCACCATTTAATCGAGGGAAGAGATCATATTCATCGTAGGCAACTCGAAATGGACTATGATCTTTTATCGGAGGGACGTGGTGATTTTGAATCGAAGGCAGCAAGCTAAGGCATCCCTACATTCGAGGGACTTGACTATTTAGTATAATTAGAGGCAACAGGCAAAAATAAGGCAACAGGAGGGATTACCCTAAAGGTGCGTGTGTGGCACAATCACGTGATTAATATTCAGTTATATTTATTTTGTATTTAGGCAAACTAAATTTATTAGCAGGCTTGTCACTCCCTAAATTACTAACCACACAGTTAAATAACAATTATATTGTGCGGAAATTTAAAGGCAAGAAATAAACCTACAACTATTACAAGGCTTTGGGGGAGTTACATAATAGAGGAAGGATGGAGCGCGAAAATAAAAACCTAACTATTACAAAAAACCTTGCAAGCCTATACACATTTTCTAGAATTTAAAATAAATAGTAAAAGCGAAAATTAAAAATAAATAATTAAATTTAAAGGCAAAAATTTAAATAAAGGGAGAAACTTAAATAATTAAGTAAATAAACAAGTAAAATAAAAAGGCATGCGACAATCAAAGGAATATGAGGTGAGAAGAGAAGATCGCGATGAAATTAGTTAGAAAATTAGAGGTAAAAGTATAAGCCTAAAAATAAAATGCTAGCCTAGAAAGAATGGAGAGAACACCAACCCTAAACCTACAGTTAATGGACAAACCCTACTCTAGTTTCTAAGGTTATCTATGGTTTTTGAAATTATTTAGCCTAATTATCTAATTAATAAAACTATTTAGCCTAATTATCTAATTAAATATAATTAGTTAACTAATTAAATTAGCTAAATTAATTAACCTAAATTAATCTAATAATTAAATTAACCTAATGATTTAATTAACCTAATTATAATAACTAACCTATTAAACTAATTAATTATTAGTTAAAAATAAAAAAACAAAATAAACACAAAGAAAAGAAAAAAAGAAGCTGAAAGAAAAAAAAAACAAAACCTGGGGGCGCTGGAATTCGGTGAGGAAGAGTTGTGAGGGATCATGGTGGGGTTGCGCTCCTGAAGCTTTGGATCTGGACGTAGTGATGATCCAACGAAGGAGATCTGAGGGCGTATGGTGTATGTGAGAGAGCCAGATGCGCTGGATCCATGATCAGAATGTCTTGAAAAATAAAATTGATTGACCTGGGGATCGAACCCAGGCATCTTCGCCCTCCATCAAATGCACTCTGCCAATTGCGTTGTCTTCTCTCGCTGTTAAAAAATCACACTCAAACAATAAATAATAAAATAAGCTTTAATGGGGAAACCAACGTGGATCCATCTGCATCACACATCGTCCAATCAGACGTGGGGAGAGAACGTTGAAACGTTGACTGCCCAACCAATGCCTCCCACGCATAGTCAACAAATGTTGGACACTGTTCTTCTTCTTCCTCAAGATCCAGCTACGGTTTTCCTGCGATTTCTACCGTGACTTTGCTACGAACTTTTGTAGCTATACCTGCATCAATTAAACTCAACAAAACCCACGTTAACAATACAAAGTAAGCGCCCAGATCGATTAATTGGCACGTTGCGACCTCGGTTATGGCCTCGTTTTGGTCTAAAAACCCTTTTATACATGGAAACGAAAGCTCACACCCCTTTGTTGAAATATAAACTTGATTTGGGCCTAATTATTAGTGGTATTCTTGGGCTTAGTTATTTTGGGCTTAGATGATTTTGGGTAGTGTTTCTAGAGAATTCTTGTAGTGTTTGGAGTGTCTAGATATTTCTTATGGTTGTAATATTCTCTAGAATACTCTTTAGATATCTAGAGTTGAGAACTCTCTAGAATTAGTGAATCTAGAGTTCTCCTTAGAGTACTATAAATAGAGATGTAATCTCACACATTTGTATCAAGCAAAATACAAAATTCTCTCTTCCATAAAGAATTCTCCTACCTATCAAGTTTTTATTCAAGCCTCCAATATTTCTAAACACTTGTCCTACACATAAAAACAACCTTAGTTCCAACAAAGTGGTATCAGAGCTTCAAGATCCTCAAAAGATGGCGAATGGAGGTTTCCCTTTTCAAATGCCGATGCTCACAAAGAACAACTATGATAATTGGAGTATCAAGATGAAGGCGCTACTAGGATCTCAAGATGTGTGGGATGTCGTTGAGAAAGGCTTCAAGGAGCAAGACGAAGCCTCGTTAAGCCAAAGTGCGAAAGATACATTGAAGGAGTCAAGAAAGAGAGACAAGAAAGCTCTCTTTCTCATTTATCAATCGGTGGATGAAGATACTTTTGAGAAGATATCCAACGCAACGACGGCCAAAGAAGCATGGGACAAGCTTCAAACTTGCAACAAAGGAGTTGAGCAGGTAAAAAAGATTCGTCTTCAAACTCTTAGAGGTGATTTTGAACGTTTGTTTATGGAGGAGTCCGAGTCAATTTCTGATTATTTTTCTCGAGTATTGGCCGTAGTCAATCAACTTAAAAGAAATGGTGAAGATGTTGATGATGTGAAAGTCATGGAGAAAATACTTCGCACTTTAAATCCAAGTTTTGACTTCATTGTTACCAACATTGAAGAAAATAAGGATTTAAAGACCATGACCATTGAGCAACTCATGGGTTCCTTACAAGCATATGAAGAAAAACAAAAGAGAAAAACTAAACAAAAGGAGGCTATAGAGAAACTACTACAACTCAACATAAAGGAAGCAAACTATGTAAACTACAAGAGCCAAAGAGGACGAGGACGTGGCCAAGATCGTGGACGTGGACGCGGACGTGGAGGAGAAGGAAGAGGAGGTTACAACAACTACTCTAACAACTTCAACAATGGAGAAAGAAGTTGGAATCCACAAGCGACAAGAGGTCGTGGAAGAGGAAATTCATGGTCGAGGTACGAAAAATCACAAATCAAGTGCTTCAACTGCAACAAGATTGGTCATTATGCATCCGAGTGTAGATTCTCGAAGAAGGTTGAAGAGAAAGCTAACTTCGTAGAAGAAAAAGGTGGAGAAGAAGAAACTTTGTTACTCGCATGTCAAAACCAAGTTGAAGAGAAAAGAAACAAGTGGTACCTCGACACTGGTGCAAGCAATCACATGTGCGGCGATCGAAGCATGTTTGTAGAGATCAATGAAGCGGCAACTGGCGATGTCTCATTTGGAGATAACTCGAAGATACCGGTCAAAGGAAAAGGTAAAATTCTCATACGCTTGAAGAATGGTAGTCATCAGTTCATATCCAATGTCTACTATGTCCCTAACATGAAGAATAATATTTTGAGCTTGGGACAATTATTAGAGAAAGGCTATGACATCCACTTGAAAGAACATAGTCTTTTCTTAAGAGATTGTAGACATAACTTGATTGCTAAGGTGCCTATGTCAAAGAATAGAATGTTCCTCTTGAACATTCAAAATGATGTGGCAAAGTGTCTCAAGGCGTGCTATACCGATTCCTCGTGGCTATGGCATCTACGATTTGGGCATCTCAACTTCGATGGCCTAGAACGTTTGGCAAAGAAGGAGATGGTGAGAGGCTTGCCTAACATCAACCACCCAGACCAACTCTGCGAAGGATGTCTAATTGGGAAGCAATTCCGAAAAAGCTTTCCAAAGGAATCAACATCAAGAGCCACAAAGCCGCTAGAGCTCATACACACAGATGTTTGTGGACCAATCAAACCCAACTCATTTGGAAAGAGTAAGTACTTTCTCCTATTTATTGATGATTATTCCAGAAAAACATGGGTTTACTTCTTGAAGGAGAAGTCAGAAGTGTTTGAAAACTTTAAGAAGTTCAAAGCCCTTGTGGAGAAAGAAAGTGGTCTTTCCATTAAGGCCATGAGATCTGATCGAGGAGGAGAGTTCACTTCAAATAAGTTCAACAAATATTGTGAAGAACATGGAATCCGTCGTCCATTGACTGTGCCAAGATCGCCACAACAAAATGGAGTAGCAGAAAGAAAGAATCGAACCATACTTAACATGGTGCGAAGCATGCTCAAAAGCAAGAAGATGCCGAAGGAGTTTTGGGCCGAAGCTGTGGCATGTGCGGTTTATTTGACAAATCGCTCCCCAACAAGAAGTGTGCACGAGAAGACACCACAAGAAGCATGGAGTGGAAGGAAGCCTGGGATCTCTCACCTTAAAGTGTTTGGAAGTATTGCTTACACCCATGTTCCAGACGAAAGAAGAACAAAGCTCGATGATAAAAGTGAGAAATACGTGTTTGTAGGTTACGACTCAAGTTCCAAAGGTTACAAGCTTTACAATCCAAATAGTGGAAAGATCGTCATAAGCCGCGACGTGGAGTTCGATGAAGAAGATTGTTGGGATTGGAGTGTTCAAGAAGAAAGGTATGATTTTCTTCCTTACTTTGAAGAAGAAGAAGAAGAAATTGAACAACCAATGATAGAGGAACATCTTACACCACCGACCTCACCGACACCAAGGTTGGAAGAAACAAGCTCAAGTGAGAGGACACCGCGACTAAGAAGCATTGAAGAGCTTTATGAGGTAACCGAAAACCTAAACGACATTAACCTCTTTTGTCTTTTTGGTGATTGTGAGCCTTTAAGCTATCAAGAAGCGGTGGAAAACATAAAGTGGAGAGATGCCATGGACGAAGAAATCAAGTCAATCACGAAGAATGATACGTGGGAACTTACTACACTTCCAAGAGGACACAAAGCAATTGGAGTAAGATGGGTGTACAAGGCGAAGAAGAATGCAAAAGGAGACGTGGAGAGATATAAAGCAAGATTGGTGGCGAAAGGATATAGTCAAAGACAAGGAATTGACTATGATGAGGTATTTGCTCCCGTTGCTCGTCTTGAAACTATTAGACTGATCATTTCTTTGGCAGCCCAAAATAAATGGAAGATCTATCAAATGGATGTGAAGTCGGCCTTCTTGAATGGTTTCCTCGAAGAAGAAGTTTATATCGAGCAACCATTGGGTTATGAAGTAAAAGGGCAAGAAGAACAAGTCTTGAAGTTGAAGAAGGCATTGTACGGTCTCAAGCAAGCACCAAGAGCCTGGAATGTTCGAATCGACAAGTACTTTCAAGACAAGAACTTCATCAAGTGTCCATATGAGCATGCACTTTATATCAAAGCGGAAAGTGGAGATATTTTGATTGTGTGCTTGTATGTAGATGACTTGATTTTCACAGGGAACAATCCGAGCATGTTTGAAGAGTTCAAGAAAGACATGGCAAATGAATTTGAGATGACAGATTTGGGGCTCATGGCATATTATCTTGGCATCGAAGTAAAGCAAGGAGACAAAGGAATTTTCATCACCCAAGAAGGTTATGCCAAAGAAGTACTTAAGAAATTCAAGATGGATGACGCCAATCCAGTTGGCACCCCGATGGAATGTGGAAGCAAGCTGAGCAAGCATGAAAATGGAGACATCGTGGATCCAACTCTTTACAAAAGTTTGGTTGGAAGTTTACGTTACTTGACATGTACAAGGCCGGATATTCTCTATGCCGTAGGAGTCGTAAGTCGCTACATGGAAGCTCCAACAACAACTCACTTCAAGGCGGCAAAGAGAATTCTTCGATACATCAAAGGTACAACAAACTTTGGCTTGCACTATTACTCTTCTAACAATTATGACATTGTTGGTTATAGTGATAGCGATTGGAGTGGAGACTTGGATGATAGAAAGAGCACTACTGGTTTTGTGTTCTTTATGGGAGATACTGCTTTCACTTGGATGTCAAAGAAGCAACCTATAGTCACACTATCAACTTGTGAAGCCGAGTATATCGCTGCCACATCATGTGTTTGTCATGCAGTTTGGCTAAGGAACTTGTTGAAAGAGTTAAAGATGCCACAAAAGGATCCTATGGAAATATGTGTTGACAATAAATCTGCACTTGCTTTAGCAAAGAATCCCGTCTTTCATGAAAGAAGTAAGCATATCGACACACGTTACCACTTCATAAGAGAATGCATTGAGAGAAAGGAGGTGAAGTTGAAGTATGTGATGTCTCAAGATCAAGCTGCCGACATTTTCACCAAGCCACTCAAGTTGGAATCTTTCGTGAAGCTAAGGAGTATGCTTGGAGTCACAAATCAAGTTTAAGGGGGGATGTTGAAATATAAACTTGATTTGGGCCTAATTATTAGTGGTATTCTTGGGCTTAGTTATTTTGGGCTTAGATGATTTTGGGTAGTGTTTCTAGAGAATTCTTGTAGTGTTTGGAGTGTCTAGATATTTCTTATGGTTGTAATATTCTCTAGAATACTCTTTAGATATCTAGAGTTGAGAACTCTCTAGAATTAGTGAATCTAGAGTTCTCCTTAGAGTACTATAAATAGAGATGTAATCTCACACATTTGTATCAAGCAAAATACAAAATTCTCTCTTCCATAAAGAATTCTCCTACCTATCAAGTTTTTATTCAAGCCTCCAATATTTCTAAACACTTGTCCTACACATAAAAACAACCTTAGTTCCAACACCCTTTGCCCTAACAATGGTGAAATCTCCATTATGCATCAAAACTTTGAAACTATGGTTCTAAACGGCTTTAAACCTCAATATGAACATGAGCATGTGCTTATAAATCATTTAGAGCGCATGAATTTAACAGTTTGAATTCAAGAACAAGGCAAACCGTAATTGAATGGTATGTTGCCTCTCCACGTGCTCTCGGCTCATTCGTGGAGTGATATGGCTTCCTGATTTGTCAAGGAGGGAGATGCAAGGGCTGCGATGGATAGGATATGGCTGAAAGTAGGATTTCGATCTTGCACCAATTTTTGAAGTTTTGGAAACCTATCTTTTTTAGGATTCTTACGGCCAATCCTCCTCTCCCTTGGTCTGAACGTGACCAACATATATAATGGGGAGTATTAGGTCAAGCTATGGGTTTGGATTCTTTTTATTCTTGGAGAGAAAGAAAATTGATTCAAAATTATATTATTTCTTTCTATTTTTAGCAAAACTCTCTTCACCACTTGAACCAACGAATTTGGGCACCCATGGCTGATTCTTTGGGCCTTCATATGATAATAAACAAAGCCATGCGATTTAATCCATTTGTTTTCATATTTTATCTAATTTATTTAACATTTAAATGAATAAAAAATCCAAATAAATGCAAATAAATAAAAATAAAATCATGCAATAGTGAGAATAAATTTAGGGGTCCTCATTTAGGTCCTTGACTTATTTGAATTCCAAAACTTAGGTCCATTGATCAAGAAATCCAAAATTGTGCAATTAGGGTTTTAGTTATTTCTTGAAATTATTCCAACTTGTGCACCTCATATCTCCCTCAATTTTGACCATATGAAGATGTTCTTATATTTTTTAGAAAGCTCAAAGAGTCCTCTAAAATATACCTTTGGTTTCACCTTCATTGAGTTTACCATATTCATTTACCATCCTCTGAGAAAAAGTGTCTTTTGGTTGGCTTTCAAAAGGACCTAAAATGTATGAGCTTGTATCTCCCAAATGAAGCATTTTTGGACTTGGCTTTAGAGAGACAAAGTTGTAGAGAATTCAATTTCCTTCAAAATAGGCTTTGGTTGGGAAATTTATGATGCTCCATGTGAAAGTTATGGCTGGTCAAAATTCAGTTGACTTTTTATGTAAAAACCCTAATTTAGAAACTTTATCTTCTGATGATTTTGGATCCTTTTCCTGATGAATCATGATCAACCTTTGATCAAATGATGAATCTAACATTAAAATGTTGATGTTGACCAAAAATCAGGAATTTTGACTGTGATTTGACCATAGTTGACTTTTAGGTCAATTTAATCGATTGTCAACTATCTGAGCGACTAACTGAGCATTCTTGGGAATCAGGGTTTGAAACTTGTCATAGAGGTTCTTTGAATCATATGAGAGATCATGGAGTCCACTTGAGGCATCAGAAGTTGATTTCTCCTTGAGAAGATCAAAACCCTAGTTGGAGGGCTGTTGTTTGGGAGAGTGCTCATTCGATTAAGTCTTGAGCTTTTGACATTCAACTGCGCTTGAATATGAAAATTTGGCGGGCAAATTTTGGGGTATGACACTATCATACAGTCATAGTGATGACGGACTATCAGTGCACGTCATTTAACAAGAAACATCATAAAATTCTGACAAGAATTGAGCAATTTAGAACTATTTAAGTGAAAAAAAGCATAAATAAGTGCTTTTGGGTGAGGAAAATGACTTAGTGAGAAAAAAAAGGAGAAAAACCATGTTGAAGTCCATGAAAATACGCGCCCACATTGAGTTAATAATGACGCAACACATCCGCGTTGAAAGGAGACACGCCTGATTTTTCATTTTCTTCTCATCTAAGCTATTGGTCTTGATTAATTTCAACATGAGTAGCTAAACTCCTATAGGTTAGGTCAAATTTGATGATAAACCTGCTTTTATTTGATTGAGATATATGATCAGATGATGTTAAATTTATTATTCTAACTTATTGTTAATATTCAGTTATTGATTGTGCGCATTATTTTTTAATTGTTACGACATTCAAATCGATATTGATAAATAGTGACTACTGACCCTAGGGCTATCTATCTAAACTAATTTAATTATTGAATTCTCTAATTCGCTAGGGATAGTGTAATTAGAAATTAGGACTAAGGGATTAAAGCGCTATGTTGCCTAATTTGACGAGACAATTGGCCTAAGGGATCGGGGAGTTGACGCTTGGATGAGTGAGTTATACCCCCAATGGATTGAGTATATTGGGAGAGTTAGTCCTTCACGTAACTCTGTAGTCATCCCATGTCTGTTAATGCGCATTTCATCAATCAAGTAGAAATACGAGATTCTGATAAGACGACTTGACTTATTTTCTCATTATCGCTTTAAAATTATTTTCTTGCATTTTTGACCAAAATAATCTTAACCCCCTCCCCACCCCATTTTATTGTTTTAATTTAAATCATATGACATTCCTTGTTTAAAGTTTGCAATCCTTGTGGAGACAAATTAAATTTCTATTTGCGAAACATGTTCTATGTGTAAACCATCAAAGGGCTGGTATAACTGACGATCAAGTTAAACTACTGTCATACCCCAAAAATTTGCCCCCCACATTTCATTCACAATGACTCTAAGCTCAAGGGTTTTTATCAAGGCACTCTCATAAGCAAGGATCTCCTAAGCTAGGGTTTTGTACCCTCATAAGGGAATTGACAAAATAAGGTCTCCCATGAAGTTCCCCATGGTTCATTATGCTTCAAGACATCTCTATGTCAAAAGTCAAGGTCCAACTCCAAGGTTACTCATTCAATGGCTCAGATGACCCACAGTCGACTAGTTTGACCTAGAAGTCAACTATGGTCAAAATACAGTCAAAACTCCTGACTTTTGGTCAACATCAAGTATTGGAGGTTATATCCATCATTTGATCAAGGGTTGATCATGATTCATCAATAAAAACTCAGAAATGAACAAATTCAAAAAGTTCAAATTAGGGTTTTTTATAGGGAAAGTTATCTCAACTTTGAATGGTCATAACTTTCACATGGAGTATCAGAAATTCCTTACTCAAAGCCTATTTTGAAGGAAATTGAATCCTCTACAACTTTGTCTCTCACAAGCCAAGGCCAGAAATGCTTCATTTGGGAGATATGGTACAAAAGATTATAGGTCATTTCCAAAAGTCAACCAAAAGTAGTTTTTTGTCAAAGGGCATATCATCAAGATAAAATCTCCAAATGAAACATATGTTCCAAAGTGGCTTATATAGGACATCTAGAGGTTTCCAAAAAGTCTTAGAACTCTTTCATATATTAAAAATTGAGGGAGATATGCCTTGCTAAAGGTGGGCTATTTTGGAGGCAAAATGTGAAATAAAAGGGGTTCAAAATGGAATTTTTTGCAAGTAGGCCTATCTTTTCAAGCTCTAACCTTGGTCCACAAGTTATCCAAGTTACCAAAATCACTTGCCACGAATTATAATATTTTTATTTGATTTGATACAATTTTATTTCATTTAAAAAGTGGTTTAAAATGATATATTTGAAAGAAAAAACGAAGATTGGATTTAGGAAATCATATTGACCAATTCCAATCAACATTTATGACAAATTGGCAATATAATTTCGTGCCACAATGATTGGAAAGAGATCAATGCAAGATTGGACAAAATTAGAAAGTTTTCATTCAAATTTTAAATCAAATTTCTCAAAGTTGCAAGATTTGATTCAGAGGGCTTTTGGACTGTTTTATTGACCTAAATTATTCCCCTATAAATACATAACACAAGGCAAACAAATAAGTGTTGGAAATTATGGGCAGAGCAGAGCATTCAAGAACACAAAATTCTTCAAGAAACTCAGATTCGGTTTCAAGGATTGGAAGTGTTTCAAAGAGGTTTGAGCATTGCTATACGTTCCTTGGAGCATCCTGAATCTATTTGGATCATCACACGACTTCAGCACCCCCAGATTAACCTCCATTTAGCCAAGGTATGTCATTCTGAATTTTGGATCGATGGCAATAATCTACGCATCCACATGTTAATTTATTTGCATATTATGGTTTGTATGAATGTTGCGAACGTTTATGGATCTTTAATTGAATTTCTGGGTACTATTTACATGATTCACCATTGTTGACCGAGTTAGGTTTTATAAGTGTAAAATTAGGGCTTTGTGTTTTGGTTGAAATTGGGAGAAAGTGAGGGTATAATTAGGCTTAGGGATCTTGGACGAAGGGGTTGGAAGGTTCGCGAAACATTTAAAGGTGCATATATGGATTTTGATGGTTACAGGTATATTGGCTACGAAGGGATCCATAGCAGATTCGTAGCTAAAATTTCAGGTTTTTTTGCAGGCCCCTTGGGGACGATGATGAGGTGTCCCTGTGTCATTGACCTGTTTAAAATTTGCGCGTGCGTTTTCCATTCGTTTGCTTGTTTTTTATATATTATATTCCTGGTATTTATGTTACGTGTGGTCAGTTTGGTTGGGTTGATAAGGCGTGTGTTTGGGTAGTCTTAGGGTCCAGGGTTCGATCCCTGGCCCTCACAATATTATTTTTAAGGATTTCTCCTATTATCCCATGCGTGTGCAACCATAAGGAGCACCATACTCCCTCAGTTTCATCCATAGGATCTCCAAACCCACATAGATCTTGCGCCCTGGACTGATCCCTGTACCATACACCTCCAGCCAGGCTACATTGAATAAAAAAGCCTCTAATTTCTATTTTATTTTTAACCATTTAATTACTTATTTAATTAATCTTTTTAATATTTATTTATACAATAATAAATCTTAAATTCTTTTTTAATAAATTAAAATATTATAAATGTCAAAATTTAATTTATTATTCGTTCCGATTAAATCTATTAATCGTGATGGGTAATAATCGATTGTTTGAATATTTGATTAATTAAAATAAAAATAAGTTTTATTTGGCTAAAGGGTTTCAACCATCTCATTGGTTGCGATGATTAGCCTATTTTTCTTTAAAAATTCGTTATTATTTATAATCGAATATATCGATTACGAGGGATAACGATGAAAATTAAATAATTAATTCTATAAAACATATTTATTTTCTATTAGTGATAATCGAACCTATCGATTATAATTGGTAACAATACCCTACTAATCTATTAATTATGGTGATTAAACCTATTGATCATTGCGATTAATAGTGCATATTAAAAATCAGGGTTGTACGCTCAATCTTAAATCACTTTTCAAAACCACGAATATCAAACTACGGATTATCATAACTATGATAAGGCAATTCAAAAAGCCTTCAAAACAATTACATATCAAATTCTAAGGCGTACAACCCGTCCCCGAACTACGTAGACTCTGATCCTCCATAAGGAGGTACGTAGGCACTTGGCAACAAGGCGAGTCCCCTTCCCCTAAACCTCAATTCGTTCAAATCTCATTTTGCCCTTTTTCATTTCTTTAGCTATTAACTTAATTATTTTAGCCATAAACCTCTGCCTCTCTATTCAAAACCTTAGGAAAGGGTTAAGGGTGCCTAACACCTTCCCTTGACCCGAATATAATATCTTACCCCGATCTCTTAACTGCGTAGGGTTTCCTATTCGCCCTGGTAGAATAGGTGGCGACTCTAAAAACCTTAATTTTTAGGGCAGGTTGCTACAGCTGGCGACTCTGCTGGGGACAACACTTATGGTGAAATATTATGCTCCTATAGGTTTTGGCAGGGTTTAGGTTTTGGCAATTTTTTTTAGGGTTTGGCAAATTTGCCATTTTTAGGGTTTGTGATTGTTCTTATATTTAACTTGTTTATTTATTTATTTTTGCCTAAAAATATTTAATTGTTTATGTTAATATATTTGTATTTAACTACCTAATTGTTATATTATATATGCATCGTTGGGTTATATATTTGTGTTAAAACCTAAGTGTGGGAGTTATCTTTAAGACCAAGGGGGACTTGAATCGCCTACGAGTCTTATTGATAACCCCGCTCGGAGTGGGTTGAATATTCGGAAATGTCCAAAACGAGGCTTGGCTTTGTTGAGGGCAGGACTGAGTATTTAGCTGATCTCTCCGAGAACCTACCCCAAAAATTCGAACCTCGTGGATAAAATGAGTTGTTCTAAAATCCAAAGAGACAAAAAGTCTCGGAGGCTACGAACGGCCCCATGAGACCTTCTAGAACATATCCATGGGAAGGGTAGGCTCCCTAGAGCCGTTACGTCAAACCTATGAACCTAGGGCTTATGTGATTATGTGTTAAATATGTTTTTTTGTTATTATTATTGTTATATTTGTTTGCATGCATCATTCATCATATGCATTTTTATCATGTCTTATCCACAGAAAATATATATATATATATATATATATATATATATATATATATATATATATATATATATATATTCTATTGGTGAATGTTCAGGAAGGATGAGTACTAAGAAGTCAATTATCCACTTTGCTGTTTCTACTCCAGACACCAAGAAACTGAAAATAATCAAGGAAAAATTACCATCAAGTGCTTTGGATAGGTTTGTAGTCCGCTACGGAAATATCTTGGATTTGCTAAGGCTAAAAGTTCAAGAGGAAGCTATCACCGCTTTGGTTCAATTCTATGATCCGCCGCTTAGGTGTTTTACTTCTCAAGATTTTCAGTTGGCTCCAACTTTGGAGGAGATGGATGCTATGCTAGGATTTTCAAGGACTAAAAAGGAATTTTACACAGGGGTTGGTAAAGAAGTTGACTTTTCAGATTTGGCAAAAGCTTTGGGAGTATCCGCTACAGATTTGAAATCTAATTATAAAACTGATGGTGATGTACATGGGATCAAAAGATCTTACTTAGAAACTCAAGCTTTGAGTTATGCTCAAAAGAAACAATGGGACACTTGTGGACATTTTCTGGCTCTCCTAATTTTTGGTGTTGTTTTATTACCTAAAAATATAGATTATATTGATCCTGCCGCGATTCATGCTTTCACATCTTTCAGGATTTTTGATAAGGATCCAACTCCCACCATCCTTGCAAATATTTACTATGCCATCCATACTCGGTGTGAAAAGAAAAGGGGGATGCTATTTTGTTGTTTTCACTTATTATACTCTTGGTTGACTTCTCATCTTTATAAGGCTAGTTGTTTGATCAAAGATTTGACTAGATATGAATGGTCTCAAAAATTGAGGGCTCTCAAAGCATATTCTATCTTATGGTATGCAAAGAAATTAAATTCTGATAAGATTATTTACAAATGTGGAGAATTCAACAATGTGCCTTTAATGGGAACTTTAGGTTGTATTAATTATAACCCCGTGTTAGCATTGCGCCAATTGGGCCATTCTATGGATTGTGAGCCTTCCAAACAACAAGTGGAAGAATTAATTTTGCATGACAACGGAAAAGGTGAACCAAGAACATTGAAGAAGGTAATTCAAGCTTGGAAGCATGTTCAAACAAAGGACTTTGGGCCAAAGAATGTTATTGCTAAAGAACCTTACACTAAATGGGTTTAAGAAAGAGTTGGAAAGATTTTGCTTCCTTTTGTTGTGGATCCCGCATACAAGCCTGATTCTCCTAATCCTGTTCCTCTATCCATCGAAGAGATAGAAGGGATCAGAGTTTCCCTAGAGGCGTCCCGAAAGGAAAAATAAAAATTAGAGCTTGACTTACATCAACTTACCAACGAAAGAAGCCAACTACGCTTCGACCTTAAAGAGAAGAACCAAGAGCTTCAAGCAAATAAGGAAGAGAACGATAGACAAAGGGGTAAAAGAAAGTGTGCAACGGAAGGTGTCCTAAGTGCTAATTTTAACTTAGTAGCACATAATGAAAGGTTGGAGCAAGCAAATGTGGAAATTGCAAAGTGGAGAAGGTATTATGAAAAAGCTTCCCGTGACAAAGTAGAATCCGAGAAAAATTTAGAAACTGTAGTCTTTGAATTAACTGATAGGACTAAAGATCAAGAAGTGGAAATAAGGGATCTCAAGTATGATCTTCAAGAAGCTCGCAAATTTGGTCAAGAAGAACGCACAAGAAGATTGACCGCGGAAGAGGCATTTTTACAGCGCACCAATGAGCACAAAAGAGCACTCGTAGCTTTGGCTGCACTTAGGCAAGTCTTTGTAAGGCAAAGAGAGATATTTGAGGAAACAAGGGATGAAAGGGATTATTGGAGGAGGCAATACACAATTGTTTCTACGGCAAGTGAGCATGTGAGCATGGTTCCAAGGATGCTTGAAGATTACGAAAAATGTCGCAATAATAATGATAAGCTAGTCTTCTTGTGCAATGATTTAATCCAAGACATTCCAAAGAGTTTGGAAAGAGCGGAATCTTCTCCCGCCATTATTCCCAAGATGGTAAAGGAATTCATGGAGCTTTGTAGAGAGATGGTGGACAAATTCAAAGCGAATATCCAAAGGCGTTCTTAGATTTTATTATTTCCTTGTTGCATTTACTTTTTGGGTGTTTAATTTTCAGTTTCTATTTCTATTTTCTCATCCAACAATGAATTGGTATTTCCTTTTCAATTTTTTCAATTAATAAATTGTGTTTATTTCCGCATTATTCGTTGTTCCTATAACATTCACCAAAAGGATTAAAAAAAGAAAAATAATAATAATAATAATAATTAAAAAAATAATATAGTAAAAAAATAATATACTATAATAATGTGGATAAGACATGAACATAGCATAAGCATAACATTCATAGCATGCATACCATATTTATTTTACAAAGCATTAAGAAGGGGAAAACTGTCTTTATCTCCAGTCACGCCATTGGAGAAGATAACCAAGCAACCATACCGCCGTATCAAACCCGGTCTCAGAAGAAGAAAGCAATGGAACAACTAGAGCAGAATCAAGCCGCCCTTTGCGAAGAAGTAACCCAACTGAAAGGTACTATGGAGGAGATTAAGGGAGGAATGACTCAGATGCTGAGTTTCATGAAGGATCTCAGAGACAAATAGGAAAAGGCTAAGGAAGTCCAGGATCAGTATGAGGAAATATCGAATGATGGCAACCCGTTGTTGGGATACGTTCGAGGCAGTGACCCTCACAAAGCAAATGCTCACTCCTCTAAGAGGGTTATCAGAACCCATGAAGAGGATAAGCCTCTCATGAAGGGTTTATTCCTATTACTCAGAAGGAGGAAGCACCCCGCACAGTTCGCATCCCTGTCAACAATCCTCCTAAGGATGATGACTACGTGGATTTGCAATACGGGGACGTGGATGATACAAATCAGGCGCCTCAATATAAGAAAACTCACCCTGACTCAGAAGAGAATTCTAGGAATAGTGGACAAATCAAGGCGCTGGAAGAAAGGCTAAAGGCAGTAGTAGGGTATGACGTCTTTGATGTAGATACCTACGAGATGAGCTTGGTACCAGACTTGACTATTCCCCATAAGTTCAAGGTGCCCAACTTTGAAAAGTACAAAGGACTTACATGCCCATGATCAAAAGCTGATGATGCATTTCTTCCAAGACAGTCGGAGTGGGGCATCTGTCGACTGGTATATGCAACTAGAAAAGGCACATATTCGAAGCTGGAACGACCTCGCTAACATGTTCTTAAAGCAATACAAATACAACTTGGATATGGCACCCAACAGGATGCAATTGCAAAATCTGTCACAGAAAAAAGAGGAATCCTTCAAAGAGTATGCCCAAAGATGGTGAGAGATGGCCTCTCGAGTCCAACCTCCCTTGCGGGAAAAGGAATTGGTAGATATGTTTATGAGTACTTTGCAAAGACCATACTATGATAAGATGATCGGAAGTGTGTCCTCAGGATTCTCAGACCTAGTGGTCATCGGAGAAAGGATCGAAAATGAGATTAAAAATGGGAAGATACAAGGAGCGCCATCTAATTCTTATCACTCAAAGAGGGCCACCTCAACCTTCGCTAAAAAGAAGGAAGGGGAGACCAATGTAGTAGTGCATCAAGAATCTAGACCTCCTATGTCGTTTCCACCTCAACAAAATAGGTTCCAAGGCCGTCAAAGGAGATTTGATCCTTTGCCTACATCCAGGAACGAGATACTGAAATAATTGATGAGCGAATCATTGGTGGAGATCAAACCAATGCCACCTCCTCTTCCCGAAAAGGCTTCGCCCAGATTCAACGCTAATGAAAGGTGCGAATATCATGCTAATTCTCCCGGACACACATTGGAAAAATGCTGGGCTTTCAGACACAAAGTCCAGGATTTGATAGAGTCAGGGGCAATTGCCTTTGATAAACCTAATGTGAAGATGAATCCCATGCCTCATCATGATGGCACAGTCAATGCAATTGAGGTCGTTACTAAGTGAGAGTTAGTTCAGCAAAGGAGCTCCCCCATAGATGCCCTTAAGAGGTATCTACTCGCAAAGGGGTTCATCCTAGAACACAACAAAGCTTTTAAGGACACTCTGCAAAGGCTCGTGGATCAAGGATGGATTCAGCTGAAGGAACATCCTGAGGAGGAATATGTGGCTATGCTAGATAGGAACGAGCCGTTGATAATACCTAGTCAAGGGGCAAGGAAGCCATTAGTTATCCCCTGTTCTAGAACACCGCTGCTGATACCCACACAAGGGCACACTAGGATCATCCTGATCAGAGCTCCATACCCAGTGGACAAAATGAAAGCAGTGCCTTGGGAGTACAATTCTGGTGCCAATACTGCCGTGTCAAGCATTGTTGGGCCTGGAGGCATGACCCGTAGCGGTCGCATATTCAAGACTCCACAACCTAATGAGAACTTGACGCAAGCCAATGACCAAGATGCTACGAGGCAAACTGTAGAAGGCATATCCAAGAATAAGGGAGCTACTGATAAGGATGCTGAGGAATTTTTGGCTCTGATCAAGAAGAGTGATTATAGGGTGGTGGATCAGTTACAACAGACACCGTCTAAAATATCACTCCTCTCACTATTAGTACACTCCGAGAAGCATCGAGACGCCTTGATGAAGATTCTGAATGCTTCCCATGTAACTAAAGACATCATCGTAAACCAGTTCGATGGAATGGTGGATAATCTCACTGTTGGGGCATGTCTAGGGTTCAGTGATCATGAGTTACCTCTACAAGGAAAAGAGCATAACAAAGCCTTGCACATCTCGATACAATGTGGGAAAGCACATCTATCTAGGGTTCTGATTGATACAGGCTCATCGCTAAATGTGATGCCAAAAGCCACCCTCGATAAAATAGCTTTGGAAGGCCTAGTGGTTAGACCAAGCCGTATGATAGTTAAAGCCTTCAATGGATCGCAAAGTCCAGTGTTCGGAGAAGTAGACCTCCCTGTTGTAGTCGGTCCTCACACCTTCTGCATCAATTTCCAAGTGATGGAGATTGAACCGGCTTACACTTGCCTATTGGGACGTCCTTGGATTCACGCAGCTGGGGCAGTCACCTCCACCCTTCATCAGAAGATAAAATTTGTGGATGGGAATTCTATAGTTACCATCAACGGGGAAGAGGATATATTTGTCAGTAACCTGGATTCATACAAATACATCGAGGTTAGAGAAGGGGCATTAGAAACTGCATTCAAAGCGCTAGAAATTGCAACTGCTGTCACATTGCCTGTGGAGAATACCCGAAGGGCGGTAACATCCTGGAGAGACCTGCAAGACTTGAATGTGGAAGGCTAGGGCAAAGTACCAGAAATCCGAGAGAAGAAGGATCGCTTGGGGTTGGGATGTTAACCGACAAAGATCACAAGCGCTGCAAAGGAGGAACAACGATTCCCCCCGATTATGCAGACTTTCAGGACCGGCGGGTATGAACACGTAGCTGTAATATCCGGCATGGATTTTTAGGAGGGGACGTCCAATTTCATCCGAATGATCAGATCAGGAGAGCAACTCCAAAACAGGACAAGCCTGGAGATACTGGAGATAGTTTTCATTTCGAAGTAATTTGCTTTTGTTGTGTGTTTTATTTCCCTTCAATAAAGAAAAAAAAACAATAACGCTCATGCCTCGCCCGAAGAATAGAGTTGGTTTGTAAGGGCCCCATTTACTTTCAAAATTTAAAGTTTATTAATAAAGTTGTCGTTTGCATTTGGTATTGAAAACATTGTTCCTTCTTGCACTTACTTTTTTTTCAAAATGACAAATAACATTCTTGCATAAAAAAAAGTGCACATCCATATCTGCATACTAAAAACAAAACATAAAACATGTGCAGATCACCTTCTAACACTACCGATAATAATACTGCTAAAACTCAATATAAACTCGAGGCTCTCGCTAATCAGTTCGAGGAAGGGGATGAGGAAGAAGATGAACTTCCGGAAGAACTGTCAAGGTTAATGGACAAGGAATCCAAAAGCATGCTCCCTCCTCGAGAAGCCATTGAAGTCATAAATTTGGGTACAAACAAAGAACCTAAGGAAATCAAGATTGGGGTGTTATACCCCAAAATTTGCCCACGTCTTTTTTCAGAGAGAAGGCAACTGACTTCTGTCTAAAAATTGGGAGTTTCATATAATCTTCGATTTTTATTTCATAAATATCCCAGTTTTATGAATACTTTGTTTTTTAGAATATTTTTTATACGGTATTTTGGTTCACTGTTGAATTTATCCTTACACAAACACCAAGTACTGTTTATCACTTCACACACGCTGTTTATTTGAGATTTATTTGCAGATAAATAGTACTGACGCAATTAGTATAGAATTAAATTTTTGCAGGCGCAAAGTCCGGGGATTCAGACTGTACTGGTAACAATTAAATTATTATTAGTCTTTTGTTTCCCACTAATTTTGTACTATATTATTGTTTTCAAATCTTTTCCTTTCTTTTCAAATCTTTTTCTTTCAAATCAAATCCTAACTTTATTCCATACACTTTCTTTCAAATCCTACTACCACTCAAATTTTCCTTTTTTGTACGGAATCACTTCATTCCCCAACGTCTCTATCCTTCTTTTCACTCTATATATACCCCTCATTTTTTCCATAAATTCTCACATCAAATTTCACTCATCTCCTAAATTTCTATCATACTATTTCCTAATTATTTTCTCTTCTTCCCCGGCAAAAATGGCAAAGTGGATGGATACGTTTTTTCTTATGGTCATCACTGTTTTGGTGGTGATCATGTCCTTTTTCTGTCTGCATAGTCCTGAGAAATGTGGACCTGGGATGCTTACACTCCCGTGCATCTATATGTTGTTGTTTATAGCATGGGTCTTTAATCGTCATATTTAAAGTTTGTCGTATCTTTCGCTTTCAAATAACGCACCGTTCATTATATTTGTCGTACTGTTCGTTATATTAAGGAATATTTGTACTATCAGTATTAAATATTATATTGTCTGTTATACCGTCGTTTAATTAGCAAGATAATATTATGTGTGTTTATTGCTAGTTAAATATTTATTTCTATGCATTAAATCTTTTTCAAATATTATTATCAGTAATTTCGTTCGCGTACGGTATATTTTATTTATTTATTATGTTTGTGTTTTTCTAACAACTCATGTAAATAAATTTTCACCCTTAACACAACAAAAAACAAAAAGAAAAAAATTATTAACTTTAACTGTTACGTTAATGCCTAGACAGCTAGTTAACAGTCAAACCTGCTGACAGCACGATTCTCCGTATTTTGTATCATCATTCAAATCAATATTTCATATTTCAAAATTCCAAGATTTTTGTTCTAGAAGTCTTCTGATAATCACATGATCAGCAGAGACTCAACACTGCACAAAAATCAGGTACGCTTAACTGTCTCCTACACAAACAGTCCCTAACTAGGGTTTTTATTTTTTTAGGAGAACAAGTTTTTTGAGACCTCAAATGGATTTCATGGACCTCCATATGTCTCAAAGTACCACCAGACAAATTTTCAAACTTCAATTCACTCGGACGCACAGTCAGCAGCTCAAACAGTCAACAGACGACCAGTTTGATCGAAAAGTCAACAGACAGTCAAAAATGAAATTTTTTGTCAACATCCATATTTTGTCAAAAGATTCATCATTTGATCAATGGTTGATCATAATTCATCAAGAAAAGTTCAGAAATCAACAAAACCCTAAGTTTCAAAATTAGGGTTTTCTCCTAAAAAGTCAACTGAACTTTGACCGGCCATAACTCTCTCCTCGTTCATTCAAAAAATTCCAACCAAAGCTTGTTTTGAAGGAAATTCAATTATCTTTCAAATGAAATTGATCCCATAGTCATTGGATTTACCATTTGAAAAATATGAGCTCAGACATTACAGGTCATTTTCAAAGTCAACAAAAAGTGGTTTTTTGTAAAAGCCCATAACATCAAGATAACTTCTCCAAATGCAAACAAGCTTCGAAAGTAGCTTGTAGAGGACATCTTGAGGTTTCTAAAAATTACAAGAACTCATTCATATGATCAAAATTGAGGGAGATATGCCTTGTTGAAGTTGGCTATTTTTTGGAGAAATGCATGAAACCAACATTGATCAAAAATGTTTTTTTTCCAAAAGAGGCCAAACATGCATGATCCAAACATGTTTCTAATGATGTTAAAGGGCTCCCATGACCAACATTAGGCCCATGACATTTTTGTTTCTTTTTTAATTTAATTTTATTACATTTAAAATTAAATTAAAAAAGAAATGGTTCAAGACAATTATCCAAAGCTTTTGTCCTTAGCTTGAGTCACCAAGATGGGTTAACTTCTGCAGCATAGAGATGTACAGCAGGCCTAGAGCAAGAGGGTGAAGAAAAATGAAGCCATGGCCAAAGAATTCAAAGCTTTTTATATTAAAAAATTCAAAAGTTCAAAGACAATCAATAATGGTTAGCTTAAGTTTGCAGCACTCTTATTGCTCATAAATAGCTTAGCATACTTCAGTAAGCAGGGAGAGACAAATTCAGAACAAAAATACATGCTTATATCACTCTTGTAGAAACTTGAAATTTTCAAAGAAATTCAAATTTTGAATTTTTAGTTTAAGCTAATTTCCAGTCCAAATAATTATCTAAACACGATCATCAAACATCCTTGAACCTATCCCAATCACTTACAGCAAGAAAATCATTCAGAACCAAGCACCATAGCTCATGGTTTGTCCAAACATAAACTAACTCGAATTCAATCATACACACATGTTTAACAAGATGTAATTGTATATTTGTGTTTGGTTAGATGTTCTGATCATTTATGGAACTTTAATTTGATTTTAATGGAGGTTTGAAGCATATGCCATTTTAGGGTTTATGAAGCTCGAAATGGGACTTTTCGTTTAAGGCAAAATCTGACCAAACTAAGGCCATGGTTGTGATCAGTGGATCATTTGCAGTCGATCCATGGTCTCATGTCTTATTTATATAGCTTGTCTTGTGATTTTTAATTTGCAGGAGCTTTAGTGACGGAAAAAACCGTTGGTAAAGCCTTTACCTACGGTTGCAGGAATTTGAAATGAAGAAGACGAAGACGTGGCGTCCTCGGGTTGGCTGGTTTGCGCGCGCGTGTGTTTTGAGTTTCAGACCAATCATATGCTTTGTGTTCCACCATCATGTTATGCGCCTCATGATCTCAGCCTTCAGATCATCTTGCCAGCTCATCCAACGTGCCTAAACATGCATCCATATCATAGACCCTACTATCAGCCACACCAGATCATATATTTAATACATTTTCTATTTTATTTGATTTTCCTTGTAAAATTAATTTAAAAATCAAAAAATTATATTAAAAATATTTTTAGGTTGATAAAATAATATATTATTTTTTGACATAAAAATATGTTATTTTTCTTCATAATTAAAATATTTTGTTTAATTAATTAGAATTTATATATTTATCTTTTAATTAATTTTTAACCTATCAAAAAAAATCAAAAAAAAATATTTTATTTTTATTAAAATAAGTTTATATATTATAAACTAATTTTGTACATATTTAGAATATTTTTCTCTTTAAGTTTAATTTATGTGTATAATTATTTGTATAATTATATGTTAATTAGCTTAATAATCTCCAAAACAATTTCAAAAAATCCCAAAAAAATTAATTTTATTTTAAAACTAATTAACAAACAACTTGGACATATTTTAGACTTAATTTTTTAGGTTTAAATTTTTATTTCTAATTCCTAACCTTTTAATTAAATTAATTATGCATTAATTTTAATTAAAATCAATCATCCAAAAATCGAAAAAATATTTTCCTTTTATCTTATTGCAATTTAAATTCATAGATAAGTGTATAGGTTGTCAAATTCATGTAAATAGCGTAGTTTACATTTCTCGCACAATCGATGTAATAGCGTAGATTTGTTTTCCGCATTTTACATTCCCGCACTTTAATTTCTATACATATAAAACTGCGTGTATGGCAAGAATAATAACTAAAGCGCTAGATCACTAATTTCAAAGACAAAAAATATCTGAAACCAAACATAATCACATTTGCACCTCTTAGGGTAATCCCTCTGTTACTCTTTTCAAAATCAATTCTACTGTTTCAAAGGCGATTCAAATAATTTCTTTCTGTATCCAGTCAAAGAAAATTTTCTAAAAGAAATAAGAAAAAGGACCTTACAAACTTAGGGTAGATCTCCTAATTGCTTGCTCAATCAAAGACAACAAAAGCTATTCACATATCACTGTTTTTCCAAAACAAAATTTTCAAAAAGACAACACTTTGTATACATCCAAACAAGGATCATTACGAAGTCAAAAAATCTTTTTTGAACCATAAAAATATCTTTCGAAAGATAAACACTTTGTATCAGTACAAGGATCATTACAAAAGTTAATTTTTTACAAAAAGTATTTAAAACCACATACAAGCATTTCAAAACAAGACAAACGATTCAAACAAGTGAGCTAAGCAATTAAGAGCCCATGGATAACCATGGATACAAAGGGGTGCTAACACCTTCCCTTTGTATAACCTACCCTCGAACCCAAAATCTCTTTAAGGTCTTTTTCTGTTTCTTTTATAAACCTTTCCTTAATTGGATAAAATAAAAGTCGGTGGCGACTCTCTGATTTTCACAAACTCAAAAAAAAAGAGTCAGTTCGTATCCCACGAAAAAAAACCGAGGACGACAGAACTGGCGACTCTGCTGGGGATTTTCAAAAACACAAATGTTTTCAAAAGGGGTTACCTTAGAGTTTAGATCACTTCGATGTTTTCAATTGCTTGTCTTGTTTGCTCTATTTTTCAAAGGTTTGTTTGGGTATTGGATTTACTTGTGTGAAAGATTCTAACCCGAATCTCGAGATACCTTAAGTATGTGACAATGGACCAAGGAAACTGTACGGCATGTACCGATACGGTTGATCTGGTAGTCACCGTTAGTGCGACACTTTGGTCTGTACTGATATCCCTTGAAAACGATCAAGGAGTATGTTAGGCTTCCGAAATGTCATTAAGTACTAATTTGCCTTAGAACCTTTAGTTGAACTTGACTTGTGGCCTTTTAAGTGACTAGCTTTGAAATTGATCGAAGTTGGTTATCCTCGAGGAATGTTTTGATCGGCCGTCCGAGTGCCGTATTGAGATATTGTCTCTAAGGATCATAGAACCCGAATACCATTTTAAGACAGGTTTAAACCAACTCAACTTCAGTGGGGAGGGTATCACCTATAAACCTCATGCAAGCCTTTAAACCTAAGGCTATTGTTTGATTTTTTTGTGTTTTCCACATGTTTGACATCATGACATCATAAGCATCATAAACATATCATTTTCTCACTAATCATTTCAAGGATCGAAGAGTTTACCTTTGTTCTGTTGTTGCAGGTAATGGTTCCCGCTACCAGAGATTATATCCGAATCAACATCTCAACAGTACCATCTGAACTAAAGGACTTAACATCAGAATTTCCCAGAAATGCTCAATTCACTGAAAAGCACAGTCACTTACTCCATTTGGTTACCTCAAAATTTGAAGAAGACATGATAGGGGTCCTGTTCCAATTCTTTGATCCCGAACATCATTGTTTTACATTTCCTGATTACCAGCTAGTACCCATCTTGGAAGAATTCTCTGAACTAATTGGGTTACCTGTTCGAGATCAATTACCTTTCACTGGTTTAGAAAAGATCCCAAACCCTGAAATCATTGCCGTGGCCTTACATTTACGAAAGTCAGAAATCGAGTCTAATTGGGAAACAAAGAGTGGAGTCAAGGGTTTGCTTGCTAAGTTCTTAATGGGAAAGGCTCGATCACTATTAAAAGATAGAAGTTACCAAGCTTTTGAAGAAGTTGTGGCTCTTTTGATTTATGGGTTGGTTTTATTCCCTAATCCCGACCAATTCATAAGTGTGCACGTTATCAACATTTTCTTAACCCGCAATCCGATACCTACTTTACTAGGAGACATTCTACATTCTTTACACACTCGTACCATGAAAAAGCGAGGAACTCTTATGTGTTGTGTACCACTACTGGCTAGATGGTTTACATTACACCTTCCCCGATCAGTGTTGAGAAACGAGCAAAGGATGCAATGGTCTCGCAGGATTATGTCTTTGTCTCATTCAGATATCCGGTGGAATAACTTATTTCAAAAAGACATCACTCTCATTGACAATTGTGGGGAGTACCCTAATGTACAACTCCTTGGCATTAAGGGAGGCATCACTTACAACCCCTCTTTAGCTTTGCGCCAATTCGGATATGCACGAAGAAATGGTCCTCATGACATGATTATCCATGGCATTGTGTTCGACTACGAAGATGATTCCCAAAGATATCGACGAAGGTTTATACATGCTTGGGGCAGTGTCTACAAAGTAGAAAGCAAGCCTTTAGGACAATGGAATGCTATTCCCATGGAGCCTTACCTCAAGTGGGTGCGTGCTCGTGCTTAGAAGTTCATCATGCCATATCCCGCTATCCTACCTGTGACTATTGAGCCAGAAGTCGAAGGGGACGAACCTCGAGTTATTTTACATCCGGACATGCCGACTGACCTAGAAGAACTGCAGAAATCTTGGGTTCAACTAAAAGGAGAAAGAGACACCTTTAAAGCACACTGTCAAGACTATGAGAGAAAAGTGTTGGAGCTCACCAGACAACTCCATGAAGAACAGCAGATCAACACGTTCCTGGGTGCAAAGAGAAAGCGTCCATGGGAGGCTTGAACGATCCTTTATTTTCTTTATTTTGCTTTATCTTGTAAGCCCGAAAGAGGCAAAGAAAAAAAAGAGACAAAAGAAAAAAAAAAGAAATAAAATGTTTGACTAATAAATGTTTGTTTCTCTCTTGTTTAAAAAAATTTAAATTCTAAGATCCTTGAAAACATTGCATATACATTTCATTCATAAACATTGCATAACAGGTTCACATAACAGGTTTCTCATCTCCCCGCTGTTTATTTCAGTTAGAAGGGATGGATTACGAAACAAGCATCAAGAATCTCGAGGCACAGAACGCCCAAGTTCAGATAGCAATTTTGGAACTAGCAAAGGGGCAACAAGAACTGAAAGCCCTGATGACCAAGAAGAAAAAGAAGCCCAAGGGATCTGTAGGTTTAAGCCACCTCGTGAGGAAAGTCAGAGTCCCAGCCAGGATGCCCAGAAAAGAACCAATCCCTGAAGTAGTCGGTGAAGGTGATCAAGAAGACAATCACAGCAACCAGGGTTCTGCCAAACTCTCTCTCTCTCTCTCCTGATGAAGAAGATTATCACTCCGAAGATGAACAGGGTGATAGCAAATAACAGCAGTTGGAAGAACGCATGAAAGCTCTGGAGATACAGAAAATACCTGGTTTAGACTTCAATGATCTTGGACTTGTCTCAGATATTGTTATCCCTCAAAAGTTCAAAGTTCCCGTCTTTGCAAAGTATGATGGAGTCTCTTGCCTAAAGCTGCATCTAAGGTCCTATGTGAGGAAGATACTACCTCATACGGCAGATAACAAATTGTGGATTCATTTCTTCCAAGAAAGTCTGTCGGGTACTCAACTCGAGTGGTACTACCAACTGGAAAGTGCAAAAGTTCACACCTGGGAAGATTTGGCTGTTGCCTTCTACAAACAGTATCAATACAACGCTGACCTTGCACCAACCCGTACTCAACTACGAGGCATGACTATGGCACCAAAAGAAAGTTTCAAAGAGTATGCACAAAAGTGGAGAGATCTAGCTGGAAGGGTTCAACCTCCCTTATCTGATCGCGAGCTGGTCGACATGTTCATGGGCACTTTAACCGGCCCTTTCTACAGTCATCTACTGGGAAGCTCATCGTCGGGTTTCACTGACCTAATATTAACTGGAGAGCGTTTCGAAAGCGGCATTCAAAGTGGAAAAATTCAAGTAGGCTCCTCCTCTGGTACTACAAAGAGGCCTATCAGTGGGAGAAATGAAGTCAATACAATGCACAGTCAGAAAAGCCGCAAAAGTGAGCATCACCAATCTGTAGGGGCTGTTCTGATCTCTGCATCTGCACCTCAAAAAGATCAACCGCCGAAGTATACGCGTCGACCAGATGCACCGAGAAGGAACTTCACCAGAATCAATATGCCAATCTCTCAAGCATTGCAGCACTTGTTAAAAGCAAATCTGATTACATTGAAAATCCTCCGAAGAATGTCAACACTTCCTCTCCTAGTTATCGCCCCGACGCAACATGTGCATACCATTCCAATTGTCCTGGACATGACGCAGATCACTGTTGGGCCCTGAAAAATAAAATCCAAGACATGATAGATGCTGGGGAAATTGAATTCGATCCTCCAGAGACTCCAAATGTCATCACTGCACCTATGCCGAAACACGACAAGACTGTTAATGCTATCATAGACACTGTTTATATCTATGATGTGAGAGAGCTGTCAACTCCGCTCCTTGAAGTCAAAAGAAAGCTAATACAAGCTGGTTTATTTCCAGGTTGTGACCCTGATTTCTTTTATTGCGCACACCTACCCAATGGTTGTGAAAATTTGAAAGGAGGAATTCAAAAGTGGATGGATCGTCGTATCATTATGTTTGAGAAACTTCCTTCTATAGACAATTTGTGCGAAGTTTTTTCAAATGGGATGAAGATAGAGGATGTCTCAGTGGTTTCTAACATACCATTGAAAATCCCTACCAAGGCTCCCTTCAAGATTTCTGCTGCACCCAGAGTAGCATCTGTAATCATTACCAATCCGGCTCCATTTCCATATTCCTCAGATAAAGCTGTCCTGTGGAGTTATGGCACTAATGTTTATATCCATGGAGTTAAACAAGACACCTTGAATGAAGAGGCCGTGAATTTTACTACTCCAGCTGTTGATAATATTGTGGGAACTAGTAAGATTACAAGAAGTGGAAGGATCTTTTCACCAGAAATTTCTCCAAATGTTGCTACTAATCCAGTCCAGGTCCCGATTCTTAATCAAGATGTCAATGCTCGAGGCAAAGAGCCACTAATTGAACCAGTTCAAGTACCTGTTGAAGTCACTATTGAAGATCCTTCGAGGCAAGAAATGGAGGAAATATTGAAAATCATCTGCAAAAGTGATTACGATATTGTTGAACAACTGAGGCACACTGCTTCAAAGATTTCAATGATGTCTCTGCTGAAGTATTCAGAAGCTCATGCCAAGGCCTTGATGAAGTTCTTGAAAGCTGCACATGTACCACAGGAGATTTCAGTCGACCAATTTGAAAATTGTGTTGCCAATCTAACAATGGATAACGGTCTCGGTTTCTCTGACGCTGATTTTACCCCTGCTGGAAAAAATCACAATAGAGCCCTGCACATCTCTATCGAATGTAACGGCACCACTTTGTCTCATGTGCTGGTAGACAATGGTTCCTCGTTGAATGTGTTACCAAAAGTAGTACTGGAAAAGCTTGACTTCGAAGGAGTTGTGTTACAACCAAGTGATGTGGTGGTAAGAGCCTTCGACGGGTCAACAAGAACAGTATACGGAGAAGTTAAGCTCCCAATCAGAGTGGGATCTCAGATCTTTGATTATACCTTTTATGTGATGGAAATACATCCAGCATACTCCTGTTTACTAGGACGCCCTTGGATACATGGGGCAAGCGCTGTAACTTCTACCCTGCATCAGAAGTTAAAATATCCGGTAAAAGGCAAGGTTGTCACAGTTTATGGCGAAGAAGAAAATGTGGTTAGCCACCTGAGTAACTCCTAGTATGTTGATATGGATGGTGAATTCCTCGAAACCCCCTGCCAGTCTTTTGAGGTGGTCCCTCTAGATGTCTCTACTGCCAAACATAGTTCTGCTACTCCTGCTACAAGAATAACTCCAACTATGGTTTCTCTCAAAGATGCTAAAGCAGTGATCGAAGAGGGTGGTTGCACAGTATGGGGACAACTCCTTGACGTACCTTACAAGTTCGATAAGCTAGGTCTGGGCTATGCTAATGGAACTCAGAAGAATGATCAAAGTCCTCGGTCTGGAGGATTAATTACACATTTCATTAGCCAAGGAGTAAATGCTATTGAAGACGACAAAGTTCCACCCGTTTCCAAGGAGGTTTGGGATACTTTGGGAGAAACAAGCGGCAAGTACGAATTTCTAGTGAAGTACACTGCTCCTCAGAGTTCTTTTATTGCCATTGAAGACATTGTCCCAACTGGATGGGATGATCAGTTCGAAGATTACAAAAGTTTCACAAGTTCCATTACTGAGAAATACCAAAGTCCACCTAGTCCAAAAGAAGTCTGGGATACGCTGGGAGAACCAAGTGGTAAGTATGACTTTATGGTGAAGTATTCCGCTCCCCTGAGTTCGCAGATCGCCATTGAAGATATCACCCCAACTGGATGGGATGAACATTTCGAAGACAATACGACACTCACAAGCCCTGTCACTCCTGAAGAATTCTGGGAAACACCAAATAACGAGAATGATTTTCTGACAAAGTACACTGCTACCCAGAGTGCACAAGTCTCTATCAAAGACATCATCCCAACTGGATGGGACAATCTTATCGAGTATCTCTCTCCGCCAACAGAGGTACCTCAGTCTGGGCTCTCATATCCAACAGAGCATCTTCCTCATCCTGAAGGATCAACAGCTCATCTCGTCACAAAAGAAGTCAATGCTGTGGAAGATGAAGAAGACAATTGCAACTGGAGTAACTGGATATTCCCTACTCATAACAATGGATTGAACAATTGGGAAGCTGAAGATGTTATCTCCTTTGATCAGGAGTAAATGCAATTTCCTGTTTGCGTTGTTTATATGTTCAAAAATAAAAATGGTTCCTGTACTATCGAACCATGAACTTAAAAGCCAGGTGCCTTGCCCGAAGCACACTGGTCCTTTTTATAAGGGTTTGTCATGCCATGATCATATGTTCATTCAATAAAATCATGGGACGTTTGCATATTCAAATTTTGCGATCCTTTTTATTTCTTTCTTTACTTTATTCATTTTCAAATAGCTATGTGTTTTTACACACACCCACATAATAATTGCAGATTCACATTCACTCTGGATCCTGTTGATAACGATTCTGCTATTGCCAGTCATGACTTTGAAAATCCGATCTACCAAACTGAGGACGAAAGTGAGGAAGATTGTGAAGTACCTAGGGAACTTGCAAGGCTATTAGAACAAGAAGAAAAGACTATACAGCCGCATGAAGAGCCAATTGAGGTTATCAACCTAGGCAGTGACGAAGAAAAGAAAGCAGTCAAGATAGGGGCTGATTTAGAAGACAGTGTCAAGCAAAGACTGATTCAAATGTTACAAGACTACGTTGAGATATTCGCTTGGTCCTATGAAGATATGTCTGGCCTCGACACGGATATTATGGTCCATCGCCTGCCGATCAAAGAAGGAAGCACTCCAGTTAAGCAGAAACTACGGAGAAGTAGGCCCGATATGTCCAAGAAGATTAAAGACGATGTTGAAAAGCAATTCAACGCCGGTTTTCTAAAAGTTGTAAGTTATCCTCCATGGATAGCGAACGTCGTGCCTGTGCCTAAAAAAGACGGGAAAGTCAGAATGTGTGTAGACTACAGAGATCTGAATCGGGCAAGCCCCAAAGATGATTTCCCTTTACCTCACATCGATGTACTGGTTGACAATACTGCACAATGCAAGGTATTTTCCTTTATGGACGGATTCTCAGGTTACAACCAAATCAAGATGGCGCCCGAAGACATGGAAAAAACAACCTTCACAACACCCTGGGGAACCTTTTGTTACAAAGTAATGCCCTTTGGTTTAAAAAATGCAGGAGCAACATATTAGCGTGCAATGGTAGCTCTGTTCCATGATATGATTCATCAGGAAATAGAGGTTTATGTGGATGATATGATTGCAAAATCCAACACCGAAGAAGAACATCTGGGTCATCTGCACAAGCTGTTTGACAGACTCAGGAAGTACAGGTTGCGACTGAATCCGAACAAGTGTACCTTTGGAGTAAGATCCGGTAAACTCTTAGGTGTCATTGTCAGCAGCAAGGGTATTGAAGTTGATCCTGCCAAGGTCAAAGCCATTCAAGAAATGCCCATACCCCATACCGAGAAACAAGTCAGAGGATTTTTGGGACGTCTAAACTACATCCCCAGATTTATTGCCCATATGACTACTACTTGTGTGCCAATCTTCAAACTGTTGAAGAAAGATCAAGTGGAAAGATGGAACGACAAATGCCAATTAGCCTTTGACAAGATCAAAGAATATCTTCAAAAAACACCAATCTTGTTACCACCAGTGGAAGGAAGACCTCTGATAATGTACCTAACAGTGTTAGAAGATTCAATGAGGTGTGTACTGGGGCAACATGAAGAGTCTAGCCGAAAAGAGCATGCAATCTACTATCTTAGCAAAAAGTTTACCGATTGTGAAACAAGATACTCACTGCTCGAGAAAACTTGTTGTGCCTTGGCATGGGCGGCTCGCCGGCTAAGACAGTATATGCTAAACCATACCACTTTCTTGATCTCCAAAATGGATCCTATCAAATATGTGTTCAAAAAACCTGCTCTCCCTGGAAGAATAGCAAGATGGCAAATGATCTTAACAGAGTATGACATCTAGTACACTTCGCAAAAGGCAATCAAAGGAAGTGTGGTAGCTGATCATCTGGCTCATCAAGCAGTGGATGATTATCAAGCGTTGAACTTTGACTTCCCAGATGAAGACATTATGCTAGTTACTAACTACGAACAACCCGGACCGGAGGAAGGACCCGAGCCAGGATCCCGATGGACTATGGTTTTTGATGGAGCCTCTAATGCGCTTGGCAATGGCATCGGAGCTGTAATCATTTCTCCTACAGGAGGACATACACCATTCACTGCCAGATTATGTTTCAACTGCACTAACAATATAGCCGAGTATGAAGCATGTATTCTGGGTCTCAAAGCTGCAATCGATCTGAGAATCAAGTTCCTGAAGGTCTATGGAGATTCGGCCCTTGTAATTTATCAAGTTAAAGGGGAATGGGACACGAGGCACCCGAATCTAATTCCTTACAAAGAATATGTGCTGAGTTTGATTCCTTACTTTGAAGAAATCACTTTTGAACATATCTCGCGAGAAGAAAATCAACTGGCTGATGCTCTAGCTACCATGTCATCCATGTTCAAAGTCAGGTGGGACAATGAGGCGCCAATGATCACCATTTACAGACAAGATGAACCAGCCTATTGTAATGAGATTGATACCGAAGGAGTGGAAGAAAAACCATGGTTCCATGAAGTAAAAAGATATCTCGAAGCCCAAGAATATCCTGAAGGGGCATCCATTAACGATAGAAAGTTTCTAAGAATATTCGCTGCTAAATTCTTTCTAAGTAATGGAATCCTATACAAACGCAACCATGACTCGACTTTGCTTTGTTGTGTGAACAAGAAAGAAGCGGAACAGATTATGGAAGATATACACGATGGTGCCTTTGGTACTCATTCAAGTGGACATACAATGGCTAAAAAGATCTTAAGAGCAGGTTATTATTGGTCTACCATGGAGACAGACTGCCACCATCACTCCAGAACTTGTCACAAATGCCAGATATATGCCAATAAAGTACATGTACCTCCAGTCCCATTAAACGTTCTTACGGCTCCTTGGCCTTTTGCAATGTGGGGTATTGATATGATTGGAGAAATCAAGCCTACCGCCTCCAACGGGCATCGTTTTATCTTGGTCTCTATTGACTATTTCACAAAATGGGTAGAGGCAGCCTCGTTTGCTTCTGTCACCAAGAATGTGGTGGCTCAGTTTATCAAGCACAATCTCATTTGTCGGTATGGCATCTCTAAAAGGATCATCACAGACAATGGCACAAATTTAAATAACAAGATGATTACCGAACTCTGCACGCAGTTCCAGATCAAACATCATAATTCATCCCCATATCGACGAAAGATGAATGGCGCCGTGGAAGCTGCCAACAAGAACATCAAGAAGATCATACAAAAGATGACAGTAACCTATAAAGACTGGCATGAGATGTTACCTTTTGCTCTTCACGGTTATCGCACCTCAGCACGTACTTCAACAGGGGCAACTCCATTTTTCTTAGTCTATGGTATGGAGGCAGTTCTTCCAATTGAAATTCAGATTCCTTCCCTAAGGATTATGAAAGAAGCCGATCTAGACGAAGACGATTGGATTCAGACTCGGTTGGACCAGATAAATTTGATTGATGAGAACCAGTGATTTGGTTGTCAAAAGTCAGGCATATCGAACCGGTGATTTGGTTGTCAAACGTATCATCTTACCACAGGGCGACCCCAGGGGCAAGTGGACTCCCACTTATGAGGGATCATTTGTAATCAAGAAAGTATTCTCCGGCGGAGCCATGTTGCTGACCACTATGGATGGCGAGGATTTCCCACACCCTGTAAATGCAGACATAGTCAAAAAGTACTTCGCTTAAAGAAAAGCTCGCTAAGTTGATAACCTGATAGGGCAACTTAGGCAAAAATGAGCGTCTCGGTGGATTAAAAACCTGAAAGGGCGATCCAGGCAAAAATTAGAGACTAGAAATAATAATTATCCCGTTAGGCTGAAAACCTGAAAAGGCAGCTTAAGCAAAAGTTAGGGAATAAAGCGTACGACTATGTCCCGTTTGGCTACCTACTCACCTTCAAGGTTCAACACATCAAGGCACCAATCAGTCCAATCAATTTCTTCCAACAAGTGAGGGATGAGATACTCGAAGACAGATTGGCAATAGCAGAGTTGAAACTTGACTGGATTGTTTTCACATAGCTATTTCCCTTTATAAGTACTTTTCAAAGTTTTATGACAACTTCCTACTACTAGGATTTTTGTCTCCTTGTACTAATCCGTCTATTATGGCTCTCTTTCAAAATCAATACAGTTCATGCTCAAAATCAATGTTTTCACTTTTTCTGTTTTGAACGCGTAAACGTCCCAATGATAATTTTGAATGAATATATGCATTTGAATATGATTGATGTTTATAAGAAAAACAGGAATAGCATTCAGGTAATGTCTCATTCATCTGGACATCATCCCGAAACCGGCATCAGAAGAAAAGTTCCCCAACAGAGATACGTTCCTCAGCAGAATCTTCAATGAGATTTTTCTCTCCAACAAAGTGATTCGAGAAACCTTATTCCCCAGCAGGGCTGTTCAAGATCACTATCCCCAGAAGGTGTGATCCTCCACACTAAGGCTTGATCAAATAAGTGCATCGGAGGATTACACATCTTTTTCATTCACATTCAAGGTGCATCAAAGTCAGCATTTTCAAATTACCTTCATCCTCAAGCGGTAATCAAAGATCCCTCTACAGAGCATCCTGGTCCGTGAGGAAGTTCCCCCAGCTGAGTATGCTCGAACAAGATAGCAAAGATCATCAACGATCATAATGCCTTCGTTTCCAAAATAACAAGCAGGGATTTATTTTCCCAACCAGAAGTTTGATACGCTCTAAACTGCATAAGTCATGTCCATACATCATACATCATATTCATACATAGCATATAATGTTTCATGACAAACGCATACATAACATGCACGGTTCTCATTAAGATTGAGAATCTCAACATAAACATTACATGCATCATGACATTGCATGTCACTAACTTTGCTCTTCAGGTGGACGAATATCCTCAGCAAGTTATTCTCAATCACATGCAATATTCTCCTGGGTTCTGTCCAGACAAGTATTCCTCTCAGATATAGTCAAGCCAAAGATTCATGCTGAAGAGATATCTCTTTCCAAATCACCTATCAACTCAAAACAAACAAAGCAGATACGGTCTAATGGTGACTCATTCTGACACTTCTAGACTATACTACAGTCGAATAAACAACTTCAGATCCTTCAGATCAAAGTCGATACCTTGGACGGTTCCTTAATGATCTATCTTCAGATCTAAGTCGATACCTTGGACGGTTCCTTAATGATCTATCTTCAGATTTAAGTCGATACCTTGGACGGTTCCTTAATGATCTATCTTCAGATTTAAGACGATACCTTGGACGGTTCCTTAAAGATATCAATCTTCAAGATATAAAAGCGGACACCTCGGACGGTTCTGTAACGATCAACCTTCAAAGGTCTAAAGCGGATACCTCAGACGGTTCCACAATGATCAACATTCAAAATCTAAAGCGGAAAAACTTTGGACAAGTTCCGTAACGATCAGCCTCCAAGATTTAAAGCGGTAACCTCGGATGGTTCCGTAACGGTCAACGCAGAGGTTTTCAAATCCTTCATCAAGATATAATCAATCTATTCATGCTGATGAACAAACCATCAACACATTCGCTAGATGGCATCTGAAAGCCCATCTCAGGTAATGTTTTGATCCACCAACGATATTTCTCAGACAGCATTCAATGCAAATTCCAGCATCACTTCCGGTGGAGGTAAGTGCAAATTTTCAGGGCATCTAAGTATTCAATCATCTTCTACCTTCAGATTCCAATCGGTCTCTTCGGGTTTAAGAAGATTGAATAGGGGCAACTGTTATACCCCAAAATTTGCCCACATCTTTTTTCAGAGAGAAGGCAACTGACTTCTGTCTAAAAATTGGGAGTTTCATATAATCTTGGATTTTTATTTCATAAATATCCCGGTTTTATGAATACTAAGTTTTTAAGAATATTTTTTATACGGTATTTTGGTTCGCTGTTGAATTTATCCTTACACAAACACCAAGTACTGTTTATCACTTCACACACGCTGTTTATTTGAGATTTATTTGCAGATAAATAGTACTGACACAATTAGTATAGAATTAAATTTTTGCAGGCGCAAAGTCCGGGGATTCAGACTGTACTGGTAACAATTAAATTATTATTAGTCTTTTGTTTCCCACTAATTTTTGTACTATATTATTGTTTTCACATCTTTTCCTTTCTTTTCAAATCTTTTTCTTTCAAATCAAATCCTAACTTTATTCCATACACTTTCTTTCAAATCCTACTACCACTCAAATTTTCCTTTTTTGTACGGAATCACTTCATTCCCCAACGTCTCTATCCTTCTTTTCACTCTATATATACCCCTCATTTTTTCCATAAATTCTCACATCAAATTTCACTCATCTCCTAAATTTCTATCATACTATTTCCTAATTATTTTCTCTTCTTCCCCGACAAAAATGGCAAAGTGGATGTATACGTTTTTTCTTAAGGTCAACACTGTTTTGGTGGTGATCATGTGCTTTTTCTGTCTGCATAGTTCTGAGAAATGCGGACGTGGGATGCTTACACTCCCGTGCATCTATATGCTGTTGTTTATAGCATGGGTCTTTAATCGTCATATTTAAAGTTTGTCGTATCTTTCGCTTTCAAATAACGTACCGTTCATTATATTTGTCGTATTGTTCGTTATATTATGTAATATTTGTACTGTCAGTATTAAATATTATATTGTCTGTTATACCGTCGTTTAATTAGCAAGATAATATTATGTGTGTTTATTGCTAGTTAAATATTTATTTCTATGCATTAAATCTTTTTCAAATATTATTATCAGTAATTTCGTTCGCGTACGGTATATTTTATTTATTTATTATGTTTGTGTTTTTCTAACAACTCATGTAAATAAATTTTCACTATTAACACAACAAAAAACAAAAAGAAGAAATATTATTAACTTTAACTGTTAAGTTTTCACTTTAACTGTTACGTTAATGCCTGGACAGCCAGTTAACAGTCAAATGAAATTGATCCCATGGTCATTGGATTTACCATTTGAAAAATATGAGCTCAGACATTACAGGTCATTTTCAAAGTCAACAAAAAGTGGTTTTTTGTCGAAGCCCATAACATCAAGATAACTTCACCAAATGCAAAAAAGCTTCTAAAGTAGCTTGTAGAGGACATCTTGAGGTTTCTAAAAAGTACAAGAACTCATTAATATGATCAAAATTGAGGGAGATATGCCTTGTTGAAGTTGGCTATTTTTTGGAAAAATGCATGAAACCAACATTGATCAAAAATGTTTTTTTCCAAAAGAGGCCAAACATGCATGATCAAAACATGTTTCTAATGATGTTAAAGGGCTCCCATGACCAACATTGGGCCCATGACATTTTTGTTTCTTTTTTAATTTAATTTTATTACATTTAAAATTAAATTAAAAAAGAAATGGTTCAAGACAATTATCCAAAGCTTTTGTCCTTAGCTTGAGTCACCAAGATGGGTTAACTTCTGCAGCATAGAGATGTACAGTAGGCCTAGAGCAAGAGGGTGAAGAAAAATGAAGCCATGGCCAAAGAATTCAAAGCTTTTTATATTAAAAAATTCAAAAGTTCAAAGACAATCAATAATTGTTAGCTTAAGTTTCCAACACTCTTATTGCTCATAAATAGCTTAGCATACTTCAGTAAGCAGGGAGAGACAAATTCAGAACAAAAACACATGCTTATATCACTCTTGTAGAAACTTGAAATTTTCAAAGAAATTCCAATTTTGAATTTTTAGTTTAAGCTAATTTCCAGTCCAAATAATTATCTAAACACGATCATCAAACATCCTTGAACCTATCCCAATCATTTACAGCAAGCAAATCATTCAAAACCAGGCACCATAGCTCACGGTTTGTCCAAACATAAACTAACTCGAATTCAATCATACACGCATGTTTAACAAGATGTAATTGTATATTTGTGTTTGGTTAGATGTTCTGATCGTTTCTGGAACTTTAATTTGATTTTAATGGAGGTTTGAAGCATATGCCATTTTAGGGTTTATGAAGCTCGAAATGGGACTTTTCGTTTAAGGAAAAATCTGACCAAACTAAGGCCATGGTTGTGATCAGTGGATCATTTGCAGTCGATCCATGGTCTCATGTCTTATTTATATAGCTTGTCTTGTGATTTTTAATTTGCAAGAGCTTTAGTGACGGAAAAAACCGTTGGTAAAGCCTTTACATACGGTTGCAGGAATTTGAAATGAAGAAGACGAAGACGTGGCGTCCTCTGGTTGGCTGGTTTGCGCGCGCGTGTGTTTTGAGTTTCAGACCAATCATATGCTTTGTGTTCCACCATCATGTTATGCGCCTCATGATCTCAGCCTTCAGATCATCCTGCCAGCTCATCCAACGTGCCTAAACATGCATCCATATCATAGACCCTACTATCAGCCACACCAGATCATATATTTAATACATTTTCTATTTTATTTGATTTTCCTTGTAAAATTAATTTAAAATAGTTTTAAAAATCAAAAAATTATATTAAAAATATTTTTAGGTTGATAAAATAATATATTATTTTTTGACATAAAAATATGTTATTTTTCTTCATAATTAAGATATTTTGTTTAATTAATTAGAATTTATATATTTATCTTTTAATTAATTTTTAACCTATCAAAAAAAATCAAAAAAAAAAAAATTTATTTTTATTAAAATAAGTTTATATATTATAAACTAATTTTGTACATATTTAGAATATTTTTCACTTTAAGTTGAATTTATGTGTATAATTATTTGTATAATTATATGTTAATTAGCTTAATAATCTCCAAAACAATTTCAAAAAATCCCAAAAAAATTAATTTTATTTTAAAATTAATTAACAAACAACTTGGACATATTTTAGACTTAAGTTGTTAGGTTTAAATTTTTATTTCTAATTCCCAACCTTTTAATTAAATTAATTATGCATTAATTTTAATTAAAATCAATCATCCAAAAATCCAAAAAATATTTTCCTTTTATCTTATTGCAATTTAAATTCATAGATAAGTGTATAGGTTGTCAAATTCATGTAAATAGCGTAGTTTACATTTCTCGCACAATCGATGTAATAGCGTAGATTTATTTTCCGCATTTTACATTCCCGCACTTTAATTTCTGTACATATAAAACTGCGTGTATGGCAAGAATAATAACTAAAGCGCTAGATCACTAATTTCAAAGACAAAAAATATCTGAAACCAAACATAATCACATTTTCACCTCTTAGGGTAGTCCCTCTGTTACTCTTTTCAAAATCAATTATACTGTTTCAAAGGCGATTCAAATAATTTCTTTCTGTATCCAGTCAAAGAAAATTTTCTAAAAGAAATAAGAAAAAGGACCTTACAAACTTAGGGTAGATCTCCTAATTGCTTGCTCAATCAAAGATAACAAAAGCTATTCACATATCACTGTTTTTCCAAAACAAAATTTTCAAAAAGACAACACTTTGTATACATCCAAACAAGGATCATTACGAAGTCAAAAAATCTTTTTTGAACCATCAAAATATCTTTCGAAAGATAAACACTTTGTATACATCCGTACAAGGATCATTACAAAAGTTAATTTTTTACAAAAAGTATTTAAAACCACATACAAGCATTTCAAAACAAGACAAACGATTCAAACAAGTGAGCTAAGCAATTAAGAGCCCATGGATAACCATGGATACAAAGGGGTGCTAACACCTTCCCTTTGTATAACCTACCCCCGAACCCAAAATCTCTTTAAGGTCTTTTCTGTTTCTTTTATAAACCTTTCCTTAATTGGATAAAATAAAAGTCGGTGGCGACTCTCTGATTTTCACAAACTCAAAAAAAAAAAAGAGTCAGTTCGTATCCCACGAAAAAAAACCGAGGACGACATGGGGCAACGCTGAATGAGGACGTAAAAGCGACGCTGGTCAAACTTCTCCACGAGTATGCAGAAATATTTGCTTGGTCATATCTTGACATGCCAGGGTTGGATACAGATATCGTCGTGCACAGGTTACCGCTCAAAGAAGGTTGTGCACCTGTCAGACAAAAGCGCAGAAGAGTTCGACCGGACATGGATAACAAAATCCAAGAAGAGGTACTCAAACAATTCGACGCAGGGTTTCTTGCCGTGGTTGAATATCCACCATGGATCGCCAACATAGTGCCAGTACCTAAGAAAGACGGGAAGGTACGCATGTGCGTGGATTACAGGGATCTAAACAAAGCGATCCCAAAAGATGACTTTCCACTACCCACATAGATATACTGGTGGACAATACGGCGCAAGCTTCGGTGTTTTCCTTCATGGATGGTTTCTCGGGGTATAATCAAATCAAAATGGCTCTTGAAGACATGGAGAAAACAACCTTCATGACATCCTGGGGCACTTTCTGTTACAAGGTAATGCCTTTCGGATTACGAAATGCAGGGGCAACATATCAACGAGCCATGGTCACACTATTCCATGACATGATCCACAAAGAGGTCGAAGTATATGTGGATGATATGATAGCTAAGTCATGTACTTAAGATGAGCATATTACGCACCTACAGAAGTTATTTGAGCGCTTAAAGAAGTTTAAGCTGAGGTTGAACCCAAACAAGTGTACATTCGGTGTAAGGTCAGGAAAGCTGTTGGGATTCATTGTGAGCCAACGAGGCATAGAGGTAGATCTCGACAAGGTGAAAGCTATACAAGAAATGCATGTTCCAAAGACAGAAAGAGAGGTTCTGGATTCTTGGGTCGTTTGAACTACATCTCAAGGTTCATCTCACATCTTACAGCCACGTGTGAGCCCATATTCAAACTACTAAGGAAAGATCAGCCGATCAAGTGGAATGACAATTGTCAGGTAGCTTTTGAAACCATATAGAGTTACTTACAAGAGCCACCAATACTCATACCTCCCGTACCAGGGAGGCCGCTGATCATGTATCTCAGAGTCCTCAAAAGGTCTATGGGATGTGTATTGGGACAACAAGATGAAACAGGCAGAAAAGAGCATGCTATTTACTACCTTAGCAAGAAATTCACGGATTGCGAATCTCGGTATTCACCATTGGAAAAGACATGTTGCGCCCTAGCATGGGCCTCCAAACGTCTACGGCAATATATGCTGAACCATTCCACATGGTTGATGTCGAGGATGGACCCTTTGAAATACGTGTTCAAAAAACAGGCTCTCACGGGAAGAATCGCTAGATGGCAAATGTTACTGTCAGAATACGACATACAATACGTCTCTCAAAAAGCAATAAAAGGAAGTGTACTGGCAGAACATCTAGCTCACCAACCCATCGAAGAATATCAGTCTATGAAGTTCGACTTTCCTGACGAGGATATTATGTAGGTAAGAGACTACGAAATACCAGGACCCGACGAAGGACCCGAACCAGGGGCAATATGGACGCTTATGTTCAATGGGGCCTCAAATGCGCTAGGACATGGTATAAGGGCAGTCTTGACATCTCCTGATAATCGCCACTTACCTTTCACCGCGAGACTATGTTTCGATTGCACCAACAATATTGCAGAATACGAAGCATGCATATTGGGGTTAGAAGTCGCAATCGATCTAAGGATTAAACTACTCGAGGTATATGGGGATTCAGCACTGGTAATCCATCAAGTAAATAAAGAATGGGATACTCGAGGCGCAAAGCTAATCCCATATAGGGACCTCATACTGGGGTTAATGGCCGAGTTTGAGACAATTACTTTCACTCATATCCCGAGGGAAGAGAATCAAATGGCTGATGCGCTAGCAACGCTCTCCTCTATGTTCAAGGTAACTTGGCCAAACCACGAACCACAAATAACGGTTAGACACTTCGATGAGCCTGCCTACTGTCTCACGAATGAGGAGAAACAGGATGACAAGCCTTGGTACCACGATATCAAAAGGTACCTAAAGAAACAAGAATACCCAGAGAATGCCTCTACAATTGACAAAAAGACATTAAGGAGGTTGGAAGCCAAGTTCTTCCTAAGTGGGAATGTCCTATACAAACGAAATTACGACTTGGTGTTACTAAGATGTGTGGATAAAAATGAGGCCAAGGAGATTATCAGGGAAGTACACGAAGGGACCTTCGAAACCCATGCAAACGGACACTCAATGCCAAGCAAAATATTACGAGCAGGGTACTACAGGTTAACAATGGAGGCGGACTATTTCCAATACGCGAGAACATGTCACAAATGCCAAATATACGCTGACAAAGTACATACGCCGCCAAATCCATTGAATGTACTGAGTTCACCATGGCCATTTGCAATGTGGGGGATTGATATGATAGGGATGATCGAACCGAAAGCTTCTAATAGACACCGATTCATATTGGTTGCCATAGATTATTTCACCAAATGGGTTGAAGCTGCTTCCTACACCAATGTGACAAGGCAAGTAGTCACCCGGTTCATCAAGCATAACATCATATGCTGGTATGGGGTTCCAAATAGGATTATCACTGACAATGGGTCGAATTTAAACAACAAAATGATGAGGGAGCTGTGCGAGGAGTTTAAAATCGAACATCACAATTCTTCACCATACAGGCCTAAGATGAATGGCGCTGTCGAAGCTGCAAATAAGAACATCAAGAAGATAATACAAAAGATGGTGAAAACATACAAGGATTGGCACGAAATGCTTCCCTCCGCCCTACACGGTTACAGAACCTCGGTGCGCACATCCACAGGGGCAACGCCTTTCCCTTTAGTTTATGGTATGGAAGCAGTTCTCCATATCGAAGTGGAGATTCCGTCGCTAAGAGTCCTGGCTGACACAAAGTTAGAAGAATTGGAATGGGTAAAAACTCATTTTGATCAGCTTAATCGCGTTGAAGAAAAGCGACTGGCAGCTTTGTGTCACGGACAACTCTATCAGAAAAGGATGAAAAAGGCGTTCGATAAAAAGGTCTGTCCTCGAACTTACAAAGAAGGAGATATCGTCCTCAAAGGATTCAGTCAAGAAGTATTACGCCTAGCAAAGGCAGGATCATAGACCATGAGCCGAAGACAAGTCTCAAAGGATAAGGATTCGTGCAATCATCTACTTCTAAGGTCAAAGGATTATTGGGGCCCTCGATAGCAAAAGACCAACGACAGTATTAATATCATTTCTATTTTTCATTTTCTTTTTCGCACTTTTGTACATTCGCCGATATAAGGCAATATCAATAAAAGCTTTCTTTTTCTTTCATACTACGCTTTCTCGTCATTTCAATACCATGTGCAAAGGATAAATTATTTTCATAAACTTTAACATTGGACATAAAATGAGAAACTTACAAATTTTCAATACAAAAGCAAAGGGAACGAAACCATGACATCTCCGGCAAGCAATATACGCCTCACGCTGCAATCATTCTGATCCACCATGATTTCTCTTACCAGGGATGTTATCAATAGATCATTCCAGAACAATCCAAACCAGGATTCACAAATAGCTCGAAAAGGTTAAACAAATTCAATGGGTGACAAAGAGATAAAACGTTGAAGTCACCATACATACATACTCATTTACACACAAACATTCATACACGCAACATTTGCATACAAACATTCGTACACGCAACATTCGCATACAAACATTCACACGTCTACATTATACAAACAACAAGATCGTAAGCATACGCATGATGCATACGCATTTGCAAAGCATTCTTCTATGTAGGTAAACTTGTCCACGCCGGGGCAAGTGGATCCCATTGGCACAGGTGAGCTTGCTAGAGCTATAGCAAGTGACCCTTTTGGGATTATTCAAACTACAATAGTAAGAAGGTATGGCTAACTGCGATGACTTACTATAACTATAGTAAGTGGGCCACACCATCTACGATAAACTTACTCCAACTACGATAGTAAGTAGGTATGGCTAACTGCGACGACTTACTAGAACTATAGTAAGTGGGCCACACCATCTACGATAAACTTACTCCAACTACGATAGTAAGTAGGTATGGCTAACTGGGACGACTTACTAGAACTATAGTAAGTGGGCCATACCATCTACGATAAACTTACTCAAACTACGATAGTAAGTAGGTATGGCTAACTGCGACGACTTACTAGAGCTATAGTAAGTGGGCCACACCATCTACGATAAACTTACTCCAACCATGATAGTAAGTAGGTATGACCAACTGCGACGACTTACTAGAGCCATAGTAAGTGGGTCATACCATCTACAACAGACTTACTCAAACTACGAAAGGGAGTGGGCGTACCAACTATCGACTTACTAGAACTATAGTAAGTGAGTTGCACACAAATTGCAAAGCCTTGCTAGCACTATAGCAAGTTAACTATCTTCTACACAACATACCACGGGTCCTCTCTATGTAAGTCTCAGGCGTTAGCAAGGCAACTCCTTTCTTCACTACCGAGTACAAGGAAAATTAAAGGGGTCTTCCATTATTTAATAACTCTTCGATCTGAAAGACGTGAGGACTGCGTATCCTCACGCCATTCAATCCAAGGTAATTAAATAGGGGAACCTGTCATACCCCAAAATTTTCCCCCCACATTTCATTCACAATGACTCAAAGCTCAAGGGTTTTTATCAAGGCACTCTCCTAAGCAAGGATCTCCTAAACTAGGGTTTTGTACCCTCATAAGGGAATTGACAAAATAAGGTCTCTGATAACACGATTTTATATCGTATATTTAGCTTGAAATCCGTAGATATTTATAGCATTTTTCCGTTTATTATACTGTTTTATTATGATATTATGCGAGTATTTGCTTTGTTTCAGGTTTTACTCTCTTATTGAGACTATTTGTGAAAAGGAGCTAAAATGACTACTATTTGTGCCTAAAAGATGAAAAATGGGTGCTGAAGTGAAAAGGAGGTGCAAATAAGGCCCAAATGTGCAAAGTTCAAGTCCAGCCCACGAAGATACAAATCTGCACATGGCCCAAATCACACAAGCAAGAGGAGACGCACGTCTCCAGCAACTTCCTGCCACGTCACCAAGTGGAGAAGCACGTCTCCAATCCTCCTAAATCTTCTCCACTTGAGACGCACGTCTCAAGTCGTTCAAAGGAGCCCCTAGAAAAGTGGAGACGCACGTCTCCAAGTCCCGGTCAGAGAAAGTCCCTCATTTCACGGATTCCAACTGCAAAGGCTCGCCTATAAATAGAGGCAGATACTTCACTTCAACTTGTCCGATTTTTCTGCTAACGAAATGCTGCCGAAATTGTTCCGCGATTGCTATTTTCTTCCTGCTTTCAATTAAACAATCTTATTTTCTCATAACAATTTCTACACCGGAAATTGTTGTGAACCTTTTATAAATCTAGCCTTACGTTAGATTTAACGTTTTATTTCCTTGCTTTGAATTTCTGTCCGTTTAATTCCGAAGAACGATCCAGCCAACCTGTGGTGGAAGTTCGATACTTCAAGATTCAATTGCAATTTATTTTATTCAGGTTTATCATTTACTGCTTTATCTATTATCGTTATTGCATGATATATTACATGCCATTTACCATGCCTTTTATTATAAACCAAATTAATTTATGCATGCTTAACCGTATTAATATGTCTGGCTAATTAACTAAGATATCGGTATGTAAAGTAAGTTAACTGTGGGATCCGAAATAAATTGGCTTAATTATATTTTGTTAAATATCACTTGTTTTTGGTTTGTATGTCTAATTTAATTAGTAAGTCTTAAAACCAATAGAGCGAAAGTTTGAGGGGTTAAGACGGTCAAAGGTTAAAATCAATAGAGCGAAAGTTTGAGATCTTTAACTGGATAGTAGACATAGGACATTAGTTTTAAGGATGGCGAAAGCGTATTAAAACTAATTAGAACTTATTTATTTTCAAAAAATGTTTTTACACCCGAGCGGGATGGCGAAAGCGTATGTTAGGGATATTAGCATGTTCCGAGTCAACAGAGCGAAAGTTTGAGATTAGGGGATTTAAATAGATAACGACTTCATAAAACGAGCATTTTATTAATTACGTTGTTTCCAAAAAGCTTTTCTAAAATCTAATGGGATGGCGAAAGCGTACATTACGAGTTAGGATAGTAATCTAAATCAACAGAGCGAAAGTTTGAGAGGAGGATTTTTAATCAATTGAATTAATAAAGATTTTTAATCGAATTATGCATTAGCCAATGGACCTTCGGATCACCTTAAGTTAAACGAAATACATACTGATATCCGTCTATTATTATATTTCTTAATATTCACAATCGCTTTCCCTTAGGAACAATCAAAATATTAGTAGCCTTAGCTTTACATAGTAACCTTAGATAACGGTAGATCGATTCATAGTCCCTGTGGATTCGATATCTTTTAAAACTACATGACACGACTGTGCACTTGCAGTCATCAGATTTATAGACACGTAAAGTCACGATCAAGTTTTTGGCGCCGTTGTCGGGGACTATTTAAGTCGATATCGTAACTCACTGTTACACCGTAGAGACTAGGGTAATTCTTTCCTTTCTTTCTGAACGATTGTATGCCAAATACTCGTTCACAAGGAGGAGATTTAATACAACGAATTAACGAGATCGAACGTTTCAATAACGTCAAACGTCGAGCTCGCAACCTTCCCGAAGTAGCACCAATTCCGATTAATCAGGAATTGATCTTTACTGATCAAATCAATCAAATTACCCCCGAAGTTAGAGATGGCTGCTATTCGTCCTCTTAGAGATTATGCCGCTCCTTCACGCGCTGAACCGCACTCAAGTATCGCACCACCTGCGATTGAGGCGAACAATTTCGAATTGAAACCTTCGTTGGTACAAGCTGTCCAACAGAACCAATTCTTTGGAAGCCCTGCAGACGATCCCAACCTCCATTTATCTGTGTTCGTGCAATATGCTTGTTGCACCCCAAAATTTGCCCACTTATTTATTCCCCAATTGGCCTTCACATTACATTCATGTGCATACCCCATCTAGGCCATTCATCCATTACATTCATCCATATCATGGTTACTATCTAAGAATTGATAAGAAAAGAGCTTCTGCAGAAGAAATATCTTGGTTCAAAAGAGAAGTTTTGAAGTCTGATTATATGGCATCATTCCCATTGAAGTCCTCCTGAAATTAGGTTTTCACAATCTTCAACTCAAGGTATTGATTGGAGAACATAGGCTTGAAATTCATCTGGTCTTCCCAAATCAAGGTTTTGACCAAAGTCAACACAGTTGACTTTTTGGTCAAAATTTAATCGGGAGATGATTTTGAATGTGAAATGTGGTTGCCTTGAAGAAATATCATTCACTGGAGCTCCTTTGGTTGAAAACTGATTGAGAGATTGAATCGGAAACGGATTAATCGGGAAATTCACCTGGAATCGAAAAAATCAGGAAAAGTCGACTTTTTGGTCCGAGTCAAAGTCAACTGTCAAATATTGACTCGTGGTGGAAAATCGGTCAAGAAAAATCAAAGAAATAATTAAAATCAAGAAAATGTCAAAATTACCAAAAATGGCAAGTTAGTTGAAATGGGAATTGCTATAAATGGAAAGTTCTTAACACTTAGAAAAATTTGGAAGTTTTGAGGGTTTTCAATTTTGGCTGGGCAGTTGACTTCATGGTTGATTTACATGTGTACGGAGACCTCATTTCAAAACAATCTCAAGAGCAAAGTTGTTACCCTCATGGAGATGAACAACTTTGCAGTTGGAAGTTTTTCCATTGGAGGCTTGAATAAAAATATACAAAGATGTAAAGTTGTGGGATCATAATTGTTTAGAGCTGAGTTGCCAGGCAGAATTTCTCGCCAACGCAAGCAATAGATCGAACACTTGGTGTGCCTTATTAGAAGTTAATTTGAGAGCATTAGAAGAGTCCTACAAATTCAAACTTGGTGTCAACATGTTCTCCTCCGTGTCCTATATCCAATAAAAAAGGAATCAGGCCATTTGAATGCATATTGAAGAAGATACAAAAGCCTAAAGTCACCCCTTCGCCAAGTCACGCTCTGCCAGAAATGTGGGCCAGAAGTTAAGGGCACACGTAGCATTTCCACGAGCAGGTGGTGGTCAATTTTCAAATCCAATTTTAAGGAGCTAGAGGCATCTTTTATATCCCATTCGAATTGCAACATGTTTTCTTCCGTGTTCTCTATCCAACAAATTGGAAATCATTGATTTTGGTCAAATGAGCATTGAGATAAATGACCTCAAAGTCAGCCCCTCGCAAAAAGCATATTCTGATAATGACACAAGCAGGATCAGGCCACACGCGCGCGTACGCTAATGCAATGGTGCACCCAATGTTTGTGATCATTTTCCTTACACTTCTAAGCTCCATCCCAAGTATTTACCAACACCAAAACTCTTCATTGTCGTCCCCTCTCTCCTTAGAGCCTGAGTTTGAGATCAAGGGTGAATCATAGAAAAAGTTCTAAGCCTACAAAGTGAGCATTCTGAGTGGTCATTGTGAGCAAAACTCAAGTCATCTTTTCTTACCCTTTCTTGCTTCACTTCAAGACAATCCTAACATCAATGTCATTTTACTCCATGCCTTCTTCACGATGATCTCAAATTCAAAGCAAGTAGTGACCTATGGCTGGGATTGTTAGTATGTGAAGTAGGCACGTGGGATGTCGTTGCTCGATGCGTTAAGCCAGAAACTTGCAGCAGAAGTATGGCATGCGTGACATGAGAGCGCTAGCCTTTTACTACAACAACCATGCATGATCCTGAATAAAGCTCGCCATATATACTACGCCCTTGCTTGTTAAGTTTGAGAGTGGAAAAGATAAGCTGCAAACACCCACACCATACATCACTACACACATTATCACAACTCATGCAACCTCATGCACCACTATATAAACTAACACCACCTCACTCTCATGAGTCTCTTTGACTTTTCTTTTTCAGTTTCACACACTCACGCTTCTCATATTCACTTTCTCTTACCTCCATAACAAACTTCTCAAACCCCTAACAAACCACCATAACAAACTCTAACTACCTCTAACCGTAAACTCAACCTTCAACCTCCATGATCACACCTCACCTTAATCATCTTCAAACTCTATGATCTGAACTTCACCATTCTGGTATTAATCATCATCATTTGCAAACTCTAATCTCAATCATCATCACTATTTCTCCCCATCCGAGCCTCGTATCTTTCTCATGGCCATGGATCTTTGGAGAAGCATACGACATTGCAACCTTCTACAATGCTGAGTTTATCTCTCAGAAACTTCTTGCTCTGTTCTGAAGATTATTCATCAGCATCATCATCATTAAAGAATCGAAGAGGAAAGCAGCAGGGAATTTTCTTGTTCTTTCGATTCGAGATCCGTTCAAATTTTTGAACAAGATCTAAGTACCACTCCAACATACGAGATCTCTGAGTATTATTGCTCGAAGATTGGATCCGAATCTGAAGCTTAACTCGCATCATCTCGGTCTCGTGTTCATCGGTGAAGGAGTTGCGGAGCTTTGTTCTCTCCTCTTGGTTCAAGATTCGTCTCAGGTCAGTTATTAACTACCTTACTCATGTCAAGGCATGTTCATGATTGTTAGCTTTCAGTCACTAAATACTTAAAGCAAGATTAATACTGAGTATGCATTTGTGAGTAGCAAGTATGTGAACTTTCGTGATTCTTGAATTGTTATGTTCCACATGAAATGCTCGCTGTTATCACGTATAGATCATATATTTCTGTTCTATAAGGATCTCCTATATGGATTGACATGTTTAGGTTGTTTTTGCTAAGATTTAGTTACGTTAGGGCTTCGAAGTTGGTCACGGTTATGAAATTAGGGGAAGAATCGAGGGAAACCGAAGTCATATTCGTAATCTATGCAAGAAATCGAGTCCGGTGGTGGTGGTTTGATAAGTTTTTGGGCAATTTCCACAGTGGCTCCGGCGAAGTCCACTCGAAGAGGATGACCGGAATAGTGAATTCCGGCGTCTGTGCGTTTACATGGCCATCTTCCGTTTTGCTTTCATGGCACACGCTCATTGGTTTATTTCCCATGCTTTTGGCCATTTTTGTTTTATTTCAATCTTTGGAAGTTGGAGGTGGAGCATTGTGATTGGCTTAGGCTCGTTTTTGTCTCTTCCTCACTTAAGTTGGGAGTGTCCAATTGATATGTGGTTACACAATACTGCTACGTTGTTTCTTTTATGTGTATCATAGCCTAAATAATTGCATGCTGATAAGTAAATTGGATAATAAAATGATATAGAGATAAATCTGGGCCACGTCTGCTATATGGGCCTTGCGCCACTCTCATTTCCACACCCCTCCAGTTCTAGGCCCATGCGCCAGTTGTACATAGATTTAGTTCATTTCACTTTTGCTAATTCACCCCCTGCTGGTAATGATAAAAAACAAATAAAAATAGTTCTTTTTTATTACTTTTATTGCTTGTTAATTGATTTTTGCCTAAATATAAAATGACAAAAATACTTTTTTTTACCCAATTAGATTTTTTAGGAACATTTGTTTTAATTAGATCTTTAATTGTTGATTTCTTTAATTTTGATTGGTTGTTAAATAATAAAAAATACATGGCTTTTTTTAGTTTTAATTCAAAAATAGTTCTAAACATGAATAAAAAAAAATATGATTGCTTGTGATTATTTTTATGGTTAGTTTATATTTTAATCCTTTCTTTTTGTGAATATTTGCATACTTTGTAAAATGTCTAAAATACCCCTAGTTGTTAAAGTCGACTTTAGTCAACTTAAACAACTCTCTTCTTAGTTAATTCCCTTTAGATTTTAGTTTAGTCTTAAATAGGAATTAGAATAACTTAGATTAGAGAATAGGTTAGTTCCCCTTTTTTCATTCTTTTTCTTTTTCAACTTTAAAACATTAACAAATAAAGATGCGAATCACATTAAGAAAGTGATAGAGAAATGAGTGGGATTCATTCCCTAATCTGTTTCTCAATCACTTAGTGGCATAGAAATGAGTGGGATTCATTCCCTAATCTGTTTCTCGGTCACTATTTAATGAGAGAGAAATGAGTGGGATTCATTCCCTAATCTGTTTCTCAAACATTAATGGGATAGAAATGAGTGGGATTCATTCCCTAATCTGTTTCTTGAACATTATATAATGGGATAGAAGTGAGTGGGATTCATTCCCTAATCTGCTTCTCGATCATTATACATTTTATGTGATTCTAATCGCAAAGTAAATTCCCTTAAAAACCACTCAACCAAAAATACTTAAAACACTTAATAAAGGCTCGAATTAAAACAAAGTGATGAAGTGGTGCGAACCCTTGTATTGGGTTTTGTTCATCATGTAGTTACATAAAAAACACAAACCCAATTTCTCTTATCTTAAGAACAAGTTAAGTCCAGTCCAAAATTAGGCGTATAAGTCTCCAAAGGTCGAGCATCGTGGATTGTGACCTTAACCGCTGTTCAACTAAAAAAATACAAAACAAATGGAAATTGTGGAGCTGAACTACGGTCACTCTGATTCCTTGTATGGGATACGTAGGCATTGGGATTCATTCCCTAATTTGTTTCTCAATCACTTAGTGGCATAGAAATGAGTGGGATTCATTCCCTAATCTGTTTCTCGGTCACTATTTAATGAGAGAGAAATGAGTGGGATTCATTCCCTAATCTGTTTCTCAAACATTAATTAATGGGATAGAAATGAGTGGGATTCATTCCCTAATCTGTTTCTTGAACATTATATAATGGGATAGAAGTGAGTGGGATTCATTCCCTAATCTGCTTCTCGATCATTATACATTTTATGTGATTCTAATCGCAAAGTAAATTCCCTTAAAAGCCACTCAACCAAAAATACTTAAAACACTTAATAAAGGCTCGAATTAAAACAAAGTGATGAAGTGGTGCGAAACCTTGTATTGGGTTTTGTTCATCATGTAGTTACATAAAAAACACAAACCCAATTTCTCTTCTCTTAAGAACAAGTTAAGTCCAGTCCAAAATTAGGCGTATAAGTCTCCAAAGGTCGAGCATCGTGGATTGTGACCTTAACCGCTGTTCAACTAAAAAATACAAAACAAATGGAAATTATGGAGCTGAACTACGGTCGCTCTGATTCCTTGTATGGGATACGTAGGCATTGGGTCGCGGGGCCTAAGCGAGCACACTTGTAAATAATTCCTTCTTTTCCCCGTATTTCTTTTGCATGCATTCGCATTTAGGTTTAGACATAGATACACCATTTAGATAGAAACAAACATAGGTGGATACCATCGAGTACGATGTGCGTGAGGGGTGCTAGCACCTTCCCCTTGCGTAACCGACTCCCGTGCCCTATTCTCTGGTCGAAAGACCTTGTTCTTATTCTGAGTTAGGTTTCCTGGTATTCCCTTCCCTTATGGGATAAATATATTAGTGGCGACTCTGATCCATTTTTCGCGGTAGCGACAATGCTGACACTGTCAAAGCTAACAACGTTAGTTCCGAAGCTATTCGATTGCGTCTCTTTCCCTTCTCCTTCAGAGATAGAGCTAGAGCGTGGCTTCAATCCCTACCTTCTAATTCCATAACTACATGGGACGAATTGAAGAGAGTATTCTTAGCAAGATACTTTCTGCCTAGCAAAGCCGCTATGCTAAGAGGTCAAATCAACGGATTTACCCAGAAAGATAACGAATCACTCTTCGAAGCTTGGGAACGATACAAGGACATGCTTAGACTATGCCCTCATCATGGACTCGAACCATGGCTGATCGTCCATACTTTCTATGGTGGTCTCCTTTATAACACTAAAATTACTATAGATGCCGCTGCTGGCGGAGCACTAATGGACAAACCCCATGATGAAGCATACAACCTCATAGAGAACATGGCACAAAACCATTACCAATGGGGTGGAGAACGAGCCGCTCTAGAGAAGACCCAAACCAAAGGAGGAATGTACGAAGTAAGTGGTATAGACCGCGTTAACGCTAAAGTAGACGCTTTAACTCAAAAGATCGAAAACTTAACCATCACTCCTTCAGCCAACGCTGCTGCCGTAGCACCTAACTGCGAAATTTGTGGATTAACTGGACACGCAGTTGCCGAATGTCAACTCTTGACTGGAATCCCATCTGATCAAGTAAATTATGCTCAAGGAAACCCTTATTCTAACACGTACAACCCTGGATGGAAAAACCATCCGAACTTTTTGTATAAGAACAACAACGCGTTGTACGCGCCTGGACAAGCACCTGCTGTCCCTCCTGGCTATCAAAAAGCGCCTGTAGCTGCTCAAAACGCCCCTAGGAAGTCAAATCTAGAAATCATGATGGAAAACTTTATAGCTTCCCAACAACAAACCAATAAGGACTTCCTAAATCAAAACATCCACAATAGCGAGCAACTAAAACAATTATCGAACAAAGTAGATGCCTTAGCTACGCATAACAAAATGTTAGAAACTCAAATTTCACAAGTAGCTCAACAACAAGCACCTACTGCTGCCCCTGCTGGCACGTTTCCTGCTCAACCACAACCTAATCCTAAAGGACATGCGAACGCGATAACACTACGAAGTGGAACGAACTACGATGGACCTATCGATCCTAGAACTCAAAACGCACCCATGTCACAACACGAGCCAAAGGAAACCGAAAAGATATCAACTGATGATCAAACTGCTAAGACCAATGAGAACAACAACGAAGTGGAACCTGAAAAAGAGAAACCTTACGTTCCACCACCACCTTATAAGCCACCAATTCCTTACCCTCAGAGATTAGCTAAATCAAAAACCGAAGCGCAATTTAAAAAATTTGTAGAACTTCTGAAACAATTAAACATAACTATACCGTTCACAGAAGCCATAACCGAAATGCCTTCGTACGCTAAATTGTTGAAAGAAATTCTATCGAACAAAAAGAAACTCGAGGATAACGAAACTGTAACACTTACCGCTGAATGTAGCGCTATCATCCAAAATAACATGCCTCCCAAACTGAAAGATCCTCGTAGTTTTTCGATACCCTGCGTAATAGGAAAAACTATTATAGAGAAAGCCTTGTGCGATTTAGGAGCCAGTGTTAGCTTGATGCCTCTTTCAACCTGTAAGAAGCAAAATCTGGGTGAGCTTAAGGCAACGAGAATGTCTCTTCAACTAGCCGACCGTTCAGTTAAATACCCTGTAGGAATGTTAGAAAATATCCCTGTGCGCGTATGCCAATTCTACATCCCAACTGACTTCATCATAATGGATATCCAAGAAGATTCTAACATCCCGATCATATTAGGAAGACCATTCTTAGCAACCGTTGGTGCAATTATAGACGTTAAGCGAGGAAAGCTTACCTTCGAAGTAGGAGAAGAGAAAATAGAATTTATTCTTTCCCAATTCCTAAAAGCACCTTCTATAATTGACACATGCTGCTCTGCCGACATAATCGATGAGTGTGTAAATGAAATAAAATCCTAACCACATAAGGAAACCGAGATCTTAAGAATTCCTATACCGCCAATATTTGAAGATGACAACTGGCGTGGGGAATATCAAGATAACCACCTGAGTGAATGTTTAGCATTGACTCCTGATCTTATACCTGGGCCTAAGAAACCTACTATAGAACTTAAAACACTACCTACTGACCTTAGGTACGAATTCCTAGACGAAGAACATAACCGACCGGTTATAGTTAACGCCAATTTAGGACAGACCGAGACTGAAAAATTACTCATCGTCCTAAGAAAATACCCAACCGCTTTAGGATATAACATATCAGATCTGAAAGGAATAAGTCCTTCCCTCTGTATGCATCGCATTATGCTAGAAGAAGATTGTAAAACCTCTTGGGAACATCAGAGACGAATAAATCCTATCATGAGCGATGTGGTTAAAAAGGAAATCCAAAAACTGCTAGAAGCCGGAATCATATATCCAATATCCGATAGTAAATGGGTTAGTCCTGTTCATGTCGTACCAAAGAAAGGAGGAGTTACTGTAATCACTAACGCAAAAGGCGAATCTATAGCACAACGTACCCAAACTGGATGGAGAATGTGCATTGACTATAGGAAGCTAAACAAAGCCACCCGAAAAGACCATTTCCCTTTACCATTCATAGATCAAATGCTCGAACGCCTAGCTAAACACTCACATTTCTGTTATCTGGATGGATACTCCGGATTTTTCCAAATTCCTATCCACCCTGACGACCAAGAAAAGACCACGTTTACCTGTCCTTATGGTACATTCGCTTATAGACAAATGCCTTTCGGACTTTACAATGCACCCGCAACCTTCCAGAGATGCATGATGGCAATATTTGCCGACTTCCTGGATGGAATAATGGAGGTCTTTATGGACGACTTCTCTGTCTGTGGAGGAAGTTTTGAAACATGTCTAGAGAACCTTGAATTGGTACTTAAACGATGCGTAAGCGTTAACCTAGTCCTTAATTGGGAAAAATGCCACTTCATGGTTCGACAAGGAATCATACTTGGACACATCGTATCCGATAGAGGGATCGAAGTGGATAAAGCTAAAATCGAAATTATCGAAAACCTTCAACCTCCCAAAACAGTTAGAGAAATAAGGAGTTTTCTAGGACACACTGGTTTTTACCAACGTTTCATTAAGGATTTCTCTAAAATAACCAAACCCTTAACCGAATTACTGATGAAAGACGCTGAATTCATTTTTAACGATAAATGCACTGAAGCATTCCATACGCTTAAACAAGCATTAATCTCTGCGCCGATTATGCAACCTCCCGACTGGAATGAGCCTTTCGAAATAATGTGCGACGCAAACGATTAGCTGTAGGAGCCGTTCTAGGGCAAAGAAAAGATAAGAAACTACATGTCATATACTATGCGAGTAGAACCCTAGACGAAGCTCAAATGAATTACGCCACGACAGAAAAAGAACTATTAGCTGTTGTGTTCGCGATAGATAAGTTCCGTTCCTACTTGGTAGGAGCCAAAATAATCATATACACTGACCACGTCGCTATTAGGTACCTCTTAACCAAGAAGGACGCCAAACCGAGACTGTTAAGATGGATCCTGTTATTACAAGAATTCGACTTGGAAATTAAAGATAAAAAGGGAACTGAAAATGTCGTAGCAGATCACCTCTCTCGACTGGAAAATTTGAAACCCGAACAAGTACCAATCGACGATGATTTCCCTTATGAAAGACTCATCGCTCAGTTAGAAGCTAACGAATTAGAGCCATACCATCCAATCACTGAAACCAATAACTTCACAGAAGTAGCTTTAGTCCGCTCTGACACACCTTGGTATGCAGATTTCGTAAATTACCTAGCTGCTGGTGTACTTCCTCCTGATCTAAGTTACCAACAGAAGAAGAAATTTTTCCATGACCTATAACATTACTATTGGGACGACCCGCTCCTTTTCAAAAGAGGCCCCGATGGAATCTTTAGACGTTGTGTACCCGAGGAAGAAATAGGAAGCATAATAACACACTGTCATTCTGCACCGTGTGGAGGACACCATAGCACATCTAGAACCTGCGCCAAAATCCTTCAATCTGGACTCTTCTGGCCCAACCTGTGGAAAGACGTTTATTTTGCTGTATTAAACTGTGATAGATGCCAACGAACCGGAAATATTTCGAGACGTGACGAAATGCCTCAAAAGGGCATTCTAGAAGTAGAAATATTTGAAGTCTGGGGAATAGACTTTATGGGTCCGTTTCCATCATCATTCGGAAATCAATATATACTCGTAGCTGTCGATTACGTTTCGAAATGGATAGAAGTTACCGCTTCTCCTACAAACGATACACGAGTAGCTATCAAACTCTTCAAAAACGTCATCTTTCCTAGGTTCGGTGTGCCAAGACTGGTAATTAGCGATGGTGGGTCTCATTTCATTTCAAGAATCCTTGAAAAACTCCTTCGAAAATATGGGGTAAATCATCGAATAGCTACACAATACCATCCACAAACAAGCGGACAAGTAGAAGTATCTAACCGCGAAATAAAACAAATATTGGAGAAAACTGTTGCTATATCTAGAAAGGATTGGTCATCCAAGTTAAATGAAGCTTTATGGGCTTATAGAACAGCTTTCAAAACTCCAATTGGAACCACCCCATTCAAACTCGTTTATGGAAAATCATGCCACCTTCCGGTAGAGTTAGAACATAAAGCCTATTGGGCCATTAAAAATTTAAATTTAAACTACACTGCCGCTGGTGAGAAACGACTTCTAGACATAAACGAATTAGACGAACTTAAACAAGACGCTTACGAAAACGCTAAAATCTATAAAGAGAGAACGAAAAAATGGCATGACAAGCGTATATCTAGGAAAAATTTTAGCATAGGGGATAAAGTACTTCTATTTAATTCTAGATTAAAATTATTTCCTGGAAAGTTACGATCTAGATGGTCTGGCCCTTTCGAAATCACTAACATATTTCCGAGCGGAGCGATAGAAATCAAAGGAGAAACCGTCAAACCTTTTGTCGTAAATGGGCAACGTCTTAAGTATTACCATCATCTCGAACACGATGAAAACATTCAAATTTTTAAACTTGACGAGCTGCCCGCTCATTCAAAAAAATGATTTTCTATTTTCAAATCGTCGAGCTTACGACATAAAACAAAGCGCTTGGTGGGAGACAACCCACAATTATTTTTATCTTTAATTTTATTTTTATTTTAATATTCTATTCTATTTTTGAATTATTTTTTCTATGTTTTTATATTTTTCCTACATTTTATAATAATTACTATAATTATAACCGCTATCTTTAAATCGTGAAAATCTTTCCTTTTTATAATTATATTTATTATTATAACTTGTTACATTTTTATTTTATTTTTCTCTTTATTTTTCCTTTTTAAACAACACTAGCCTAGTTCTAACTTAATCTTAATATTTTCAACTTATAGGCTTTCTTAACTACTAACTCATCAAGATGCAAGAAGTTGACAATATGGAAGTTGTGTTCCGTGGTAGAGGGCAAGAGGCGAGATATGCTAAGCTAGCTGAGAGGCAAATGGATTTGACTCGCTATCCTCACCATCCAACTATGGAAAGGCTAGGTATCGAAGAAAGCGTCATGCACTTGCTGAACCAAATAAGTTGGACCGGTTCTCACCTGTTCCGCAAGTTTAGTACTTATCGAAAGCTCACTCTGGAATTCTTGAGCTCTTTGACTTATCTTCCTAACTGTGGACAAGGGCTGAGGAAAGGAGTTATCCTCTTTCGACTCTTTGGTTTAGAATATCAGTTTTGCATCCGAGATTTTGCTGAAATGTTAGAACTACCTCATGGATTAGATGCATACACCACAGTAGCTGAAGACAGTCTTGCATACTGGGAGTTGGAAAGATTTTGGGGTAAGATCACTGGAAACGATAACCCTGAAGAGAACGAGTTTCAATCCGAGAACATCCATAACCCTGCTTTCAGATACTTGCATAAGATCATCACTCACTACATCTTCGGTAAACCCGATAATATTACTGAAGTTTCTAGAGAAGAGTTATTCATCATGTTCTGCACCTCTCAGAATCGTCCGGTCAACGCCATCGCATTTATGCTAACAAACTTCGAGCACATCACGCAAGACGAAGTTTCACCTATTCTGATCGGCGGATTTGTCACTATGATTGCAAATGCCATAGGTCTGAGAACACCACTACTTAGATTGACAACTTTTGGTTCCTACAACTCTATGGACATTCGTTTCTGTTTTAATCGAGGTATCATTGGTAACCTTGGACCTGATCAGTTTGATCTACTCATTGATAATAAAGTATTGGATCAGTTCACCTTACCGAGTCCAAGGACGAGTGTACACAACCCTGTTAACTGGCTTTACTATGGTCAAATCCCTGAAAGAGAGTCATCTCCAGAGACACCACAAGCTTATGAACATTTGGATGATGACATGTATGTAGCAGAACAATATTCTGACCCCGATACTCCTCTTGGATACTATGAAAATGGAAATATACCCGTAGATTACCTTGAACCTGAATACGAACCTATGCCTGAGGATGATCATGTGCCTGAATATGAGCCCATGCCTGAATATGAGCCTCTACCTGAAGATGAACCCATTCCTGAGTATGAGCCTGAAACTCCTACTAGTTCACAAGAAATTCAATCTGAAGACATGACTGACGTCGAGGTCGAACAACAACAACCTGTTGCATCTGCTGAATCAGTGGCCCCAAGAAATGCTCCTCCGAGGATTGAGCCTGCTCCTAATCAGAACACACATGGGCAAGCCATCGATGCACTACAACACGAAGTACAACATGTGCGCAACGAGCTACACATTCTGCAAATGCACTTCTTCGATTTCATCGACATCGTCAATGCTTAATTCGACGAAGTTTTCAAACACATTTATTCTAATGTGAACAACAATAGACGTGGCTAGATGTTACCGCTTAGATTATTAGATTTTATTTCTAGTTTTTGCAATTTCCAATTTCTAGTTTAGAATTTCATTTTCTGCACTTTTACATTATGTTTCTATCAACACTCAATACCAGTTTTAATTCCAAATGCATTATTTTATTCATTACTGCTACTGTGTTATACTGCATTGCTATTAACTGCTATATATTCCTGATTACCATTATTTTTGCTGTTTATAGTATTAAACAATGACACTGTTCTAAACTATTATTCACTACTTAATGGTATCTGTCAGAACTTGTCCAAAACTGTGCATGCGAGAAACCACCTCCCTAAGCTAGGAGACGCACGTCTCCACCTCTGTGGGACCATAACTCTGCATGCAAAGGACAGGAGACGCACATCTCCATGCCCTGTCCCCCAGCAGACTGACTGCCTGAGACGCGCGTCTCCCAAGGGCTGCAGATTGTATTTCGTTTGACCACGCAGAAGCATCTTTTCTCCCTCTTTGAATTTTGAATTTTGAATTTCAAAATTCATCATTCAATATTCTTCATTCTCCCCATTATTTCTTCCATTTAAACACCATAAACCTCATTCATCCTCCATCATTCACCTCTTTAACTCTACATCATTTCCCATTTCTCCATTCCATTCAAACTTCAAACACCACCATAACTTCATTTTAATTATATATTAACTCCACCATTTTCAAACCTCACTATAAAACCACACCACCACCACTCTTTTTCTTCACAACCTCCAAACCATTTTCTATTCTTCTACTCTCCACACTATCTTCTTCAAAACACATCATGCCTCCACGTTCAATCATCCGTAGTGTGCGTCCTGAGAGGCCACCTCCCGACCTTTCACATCTTATCTTTCGAGAGGAAGACGATGCTCAAAGAACCAAATACCTCGCATTCTATGAACGATCGGTTGTTCCCACGAAATTCGTGAACATCGAATGTCTAGAAACTCTGGGTCTCATAGATGGTGTCACCCGTTTGCTCACAAAATCTAGCCTACATCATCTCTGTACCAAACCCGTACCAACTTATGAGCCGCTCGTCTTAGAGTTCTTAAGCTCTTTTAATTATGACACTCCTTCTGATCAACCACTTTTAACCGGTAGCATCCACTTTCGGATGTTTAACCGTGAATTTACTCTGGACCAAGAAGCGGTCGCTACATATTTGCATTTTAATAATGCACCAAATGCTCACCGCACAATCTTTCAAGAACTCAATGGTCGACTTGGGAGGAACTCGCTTTCGAATTTTGGTTTAATCTCACTGGCGAAGTTCCTACCGGTTGGAGGACTCTACATGCTTCTCATATTCAAAACCCCGCTATACGTTATTTTCAACGTGTTTTGGGGCACACTATTTTTGCAAGATCCAACAACCACAAGGTAAACCAAAATGAATTATTTTTCTTATACTGTGTGCTAAATAATATCCGTTTCAATGCCGCACCTTTTATGCTCCAACACATCCAAGGCTGCATCAACGCCCCCGCTACAAACCCCTTCCTGTTTGGCGGTATTATTACCTCCTTGGCCTGTGCCTTAGGTCTCGGTGATGACCTCATCTCCCTCTCTCATCTTATGATGCCTGCTCAATTCCTCGATCTCACTTACTGCCGTGACTCTCACTTGGTTTCACCCCGTCATGATGGCCACTACACTCTGGTCGTCAACAAAGTTCTAATTCCTTATGTCATCCTGCCATGCCCAGAGAAAATCAACATCCGTTATGTTCAGCGTTGGAGGCTTATTAATGATAATCCTCAAGATAACCAACCTGAACATCATAATGAGCCTGTGGATGCAATGGAAGAAGAATTCAACCAAGCACAAGCTGATGTCAACCAACCTCCTCCAAACAACCCTCCACCTATTACTCTTGATGCCATGTATGCTGCAATTCAACGCCAAGACCAACTCTTTCAAGCTATGCAGACAAATCAAAACGAAACACTAAGGCTCATTCGAGAGATGCAACAAGAGCACCGTGACTACGCTATTAGGAACGAAGGTCAATACACCGAAATTGCTACACAATTGCATGATCTTAACATTCGTGTAAATGGCTCTCCTACTGATAGACGTCGCCGTGTTCGTACAAGAGGCGCAAGCAGTTCCCGCAACCGCAACATTGAGGAGTAGTTCACATGCATTGAGGACACTGCATCATTTAAGTCTGGGGGAGTCGTATTACTCGCTTTATTATTATTTCCCTTTAGTTTATTTCCTTTCCTTGTAATGTTTCTTTTCTAATTCAATAAAGCATATTTATGGAATTTCAAGTCTTATATGTATAATTCCGTGGCTATTACAATTTCTTCCATTTTCTTGAGCAATAACAAAAATTTTACTCCAAAACGATAAACACATAACCCCACACGTTCGAGAAGTACGAAGCTACTCAAATACTTAACACATAGAAATCACAATAAAGATTCAAGACAATACCCTTATTGTCCCGACACTCTAAAACCCCCAAGTGTGCGTAACCGATTTGAATACCCCTTATACCGAAACCATTGACTTTAATTTTTGAAGTAACCCTTAGTAGTTTATTCTAGCAGTTGGCACCGTCTTAGATACCAACTACGCAGAGAGTCGATGAATATAAGTGTATGATCCTTATAATAATAATTATGTGCTTAACCGCCAATAGAAATGTGCCTACTAAGTAAGGTGATCCTCACAAGATCATTTAACCTAACGGTTACAAATCTCAAATACAAAGGATTTAAAACTCATTGTTGATTGGTTCAGAAGTTATCTGGTACTGAACTTGGTAGGAAGGACTATTGTCCGATTCCCCACAATCTACAAATGAGCGCTAAGGAGTATACCACATGAATGTGCCAGAACTCCATAAGAAGGATCATAGTCACTAACTGACTACTCTGCTATGTGTGTGTCAAGATAATGGGCTTAATGTGATTGCGCGCGAATGAAAAGGGTAAAACATGATGACAAGTCAAGGTCAAGCTATAATGGCATGATTCGGATTGGTATGCACGCTGGGAGTTGTCTAGTGTCGCTACTATAAGTTTATTGCTAGGATCTGCAACATTATTTTCAAAATAAGAACACTATGTAGCTGAGTATGACCGAACGACGTGGTGGAAGCGTATTTCATTTCGCTGTCCTCCTATCTTTATCTTATTATTTTGCATGAGGACAAGCAAAGGTTCAAGTCTGGGGGAATTTGATAACACGAATTTATATCATATATTTAGCTTGAAATCTGTAGATATTTATAGCATTTTTCCGTTTATTATATTATTTTATTATGATATTATGCGAGTATTTGCTTTGTTTCAGGTTTTACTCTCTTATTGAGACTATTTGTGAAAAGGAGCTAAAATGACTACTATTTGTGCCTAAAAGATGAAAAATGGGTGGTGAAGTGAAAAGGAGGTGCAAATAAGGCCCAAATGTGCAAATTTCAAGTCCAGCCCACGAAGATACAAATCTGCACGTGGCCCAAATCACACAAGCAAGAGGAGACGCACGTCTCCAGCAACTTCCTGCCACGTCACCAAGTGGAGACGCACGTCTCCAATCCTCCTAAATCTTCGCCACTTGAGACGCACGTCTCAAGTCGTTCAAAGGAGCCCCTAAAAAAGTGGAGACGCACGTCTCCAAGTCCCGGTCAGAGAAAGCCCCTCATTTCACGGATTCCAACTGCAAAGGCTCGCCTATAAATAGAGGCAGATACTTCACTTCAACCTGTCCGATTTTTCTGCTAACGAAGTGCTGCCGAAATTGTTCCGCGATTGCTATTTTCTTCCTCTTTTCAATTAAACAGTCTTATTTTCTCATAACAATTTCTACACCGGAAATTTTTGTGAACCTTTTATAAATCTAGCCTTACGTTAGATTTATCGTTTTATTTCCTTGTTTTGAATTTCTGTCCGTTTAATTCCGAAGAACGATCCAGCCAATCTGTGGTGGAAGTTCGATACTTCAAGATTCAATTGCAATTTATTTTATTTAGGTTTATCATTTACTGCTTTATTTATTATCGTTATTGCATGATATATTATATGCCATTTAATATGCCTTTTATTATAAACCAAATTAATTTTTTGCATGCTTAACCGTATTAATATGTCTTGCTAATTAACTAAGATATCGGTATGTAAAGTAAGTTAACTGTGGGATCCGAAATAAATTGGCTTAATTATATTTTATTAAATATCACTTGTTTTTGGTTTGTATGTCTAATTTAATTAGTAAGTCTTAAAACCAATAGAGCGAAAGTTTGAGGGGTTAAGACGGTCAAAGGTTAAAATCAATAGAGCGAAAGTTTGAGATCTTTAACTGGATAGTAGACATAGGACATTAGTTTTAAGGATGGCGAAAGCGTATTAAAACTAATTAGAACTTATTTATTTTCAAAAAATGTTTTTACACCCGAGCGGGATGGCGAAAGCGTACGTTAGGGATATTAGCATGTTCTGAGTCAACAGAGCGAAAGTTTGAGATTAGGGGATTTAAATAGATAACGACTTCATAAAACGAGCATTTTATTAATTACGTTGTTTCCAAAAAGCTTTTCTAAAATCTAATGGGATGGCGAAAGCATACATTACGAGTTAGGATAGTAATCTAAATCAACAGAGCGAAAGTTTGAGAGGAGGATTTTTAAATAACATAGTTAGTAAAGACTTTTGATTTAATTAGAATCTGGCCGCTGGAACTTCGGATCACCTAAGTTAGACGAACTACATACTGATATCTGTTTATTATTATATTCTTAGAATTAAGAGTTTATTTTCATTTCCTTAGAAACAACCCAAATATCATTAGCCTTAGCTTTACATAGTAACTTTAGATAACGGTAGGTCGATTTATAGTCCCTGTGGATTCGATATCTTTTAAAACTACACGACACGACTGTGCACTTGCAGTTATCCCGACTAATAGACACACAAAGTCGCGATCAGTCTCCCATGAAGCTCCCCATGGTTCATTATGCTTCAAGACATCTCTATGTCAAAAGTCAAGGTCTAACTCCAAGGTTACTCATTCAATGGCTCAGATGACCCACAGTCGACTAGTTTGACCTAGAAGTCAATTGTGGTCAAAATACAGTCAAAACTCCTGACTTTTGGTCAACATCAAGTATTGGAGGTTATATCCATCATTTGATCAAGGGTTGATCATGATTCATCAATAAAAACTCAGAAATGAACAAATTCAAAAAGTTCAAATTAGCGTTTTTTATAGGGAAAGTCAACTCAACTTTGACTGGTCATAACTTTCACATGGAGTATTAGAAATTCCTCACTCAAAACCTATTTTGAAGGAAATAGAATCCTTGACGACTTTGTCTCTCACAAGCCAAGGCCAGAGATGCTTCATTTGGGAGATATGGTACAAAAGATTATAGGTCCTTTCAAAAAGTCAACCAAAAGCAGTTTTTTTTTCAAAGGGCATATCATCAAGATAAAATCTCCAAATGAAAAATATGTTCCAAAGTGGCTTATATAGGACATCTAGAGGTTTCCAAAAAGTCCTAGAAGTCATTTATATCTTAAAAATTGAGGGAGATATGCCTTGCTAAAGTTGGGCTATTTTGGAGGCAAAATGTGAAATAAAAGGGGTTCAAAATGGAATTTTTTGCAAGTGCGCCTATCTTTTCAAGCTCCAACCTTGGTCCACAAGTTATCCAAGTTACCGAAATCACTTGCCACGAAATATAAAATTTTTATTTGATTTTATACAATTTTATTTCATTTAAAAAGTGATTTAAAATGATATATTTGAAAGAAAAATCGAAGATTGGATTTAGGAAATCATATTGACCAATTCCAATCAACATTTATGACAACTTGGCAATATAATTTTGTGCTACAATGATTGGAAAGAGATCAATGCAAGATTGGACAAAATTAGAAAGTTTCCATTCAAATTTTAAATCAAATTTCTCAAAGTTTCAAGATTTGATTCAAAGGGCTTTTGGACTGTTTTATTGACCTAAATTATTCCCCTATAAATACATAACACAAGGCAAACAAATAAGTGTTGGAAATTCTGGGCAGAGTAGAGCATTCAAGAACACAAAATTCTTCAAGAAACTCAGATTCGGTTTCAAGGATTGGAAGTGTTTCAAAGAGGTTTGAGCATTGCTATACGTTCCTTGGAGCATCCTGAATCTATTTGGATCATCACACGACTTCAGCACCCCCAGATTAACCTCCATTTAGCCAAGGTATGTCATTTTGAATTTTGGATCGATGGCAATAATCTACGCATCCTCATGTTAATTTATTTGCATATTATGGTTTATATGAATGTTGTGAATGTTTATGGATCTTTAATTGAATTTCTGGGTACTATTTACATGATTCACCATTGTTGACCGAGTTAGGTTTTATAAGTGTAAAATTAGGGCTTTGTGTTTTGGTTGAAATTGGGAGAAATTGAGGGTATAATTAGGCTTAGGGATCTTGGACGAAGGGGTTGGAAGGTTCGCGAAACATTTATAGGTGCATATATGGATTTTGATGGTTACAGGTATATTGGCTACGAAGGGATCCATAGCAAATTCGTTGCTAAAATTTCAGGTTTTTTTGCAGGCTCCTTAGGGACGATGATGAGGTGTCCCTGTGTCATTGGCCTGTTTAAAATTTGCGCGCGCGTTTTCCATTCGTTTGCTTGTTTTTTATATATTATATTCCTGGTATTTATCTTACGTGTGGTCAGTTTGGTTGGGTTGGTAAGGCGTGTGTTTGGGTAGTCTTAGGGTCAAGGGGTCGATCCCTGGCCCTCACAATATTTTTTTTAAGGATTTCTCCTATCATCCCATGTGTGTGCAACCATAAGGAGCACCATACTCCCTCAGTTTCATCCATAGGATCTCCAAACCCACATAGATCCTGCGCCCTGGACTGATCCCTGTACCATACACCTCCAGCCAGCCTACATTGAATAAAAAAGCCTCTAATTTCTATTTTATTTTTAACCATTTAATTACTTATTTAATTAATCTTTTTAATATTTATTTATACAATAATAAATCTAAAATTCTTTTTTATTAAACTAAAATATTACAAATGTTAAAATTTAATTTATTATTCGTTTCGATTAAATCTATTAATCGTGATGGGTAATAATCGATTGTTTGAATATTTGATTAATTAAAATAAAAATAAGTTTTATTTGGCTAAAGGGTTTCAACCATCTCATTGGTTGCGATGATTAGCCTATTTTTCTTTAAAAATTCGTTATTATTTATAATCGAATTTATCGATTACGAGGGATAACGATGAAAATTAAATAATTAATTCTATAAAACATATTTATTTGCTATTAGTGATAATCGAACCTATTGATTAGAATTGGTAACAATACCCTACTAATCTATTAATTATGATGATCAAACCTATTGATCATTGCGATTAATAGTGCATATTAAAAATCAGGGTTGTACGCCCAATCTTAAAACACATTTCAAAACCACGAATATCAAACTACGGATTATCATAACTACGATAAGGCAATTCAAAAAGCCTTCAAAACAATTACATATCAAATTCTAAGGCGTACAACCCGTACCCGAACTACGTAGACTCTGATCCTCCATAAGGAGGTACGTAGGCACTTGGCAACAAGGCGAGTCCCCTTCCCCAAAACCTCAATTCGTTCAAATCTCATTTTTGCCCTTTTTCATTTCTTTAGCTATTAACTTAATAATTTTAGCCATGAACCTCTGCCTCTCAATTCAAAACCTTAGGAAAGGGTTAAGGGTGCCTAACACCTTCCCTTGACCCGAATAGAATATCTTACCCCGATCTCTTAACTGCGTAGGGTTTCCTATTCGCCCTGGTAGAATAGGTAACGACTCTAAAAACCTTAATTTTTAGGGCAGGTTGCTACAACTACACTTATTGGGATTTTCATTGATTGGCAGATAAAATGAATAGTTGTACTATATCCCCAATAGAATGATACAAGTATGGAAAGAGCTAGAAGATAAGTTCCATGGACGATACAATTCGAAAGTGCTGTTTGTAGAAAGAAAAGCTCCAATTAAAAATTCTAGCCATGAAGATAGTGATTCTCTGTTAGATGCTTGGGAAAGGTTTAAATTATTACTCGGAAAGTGCCTGAATCAAAACCTGAGTTCAATGGATCAATTGTCGCATCTTATGATAAGATTCACAACAACTACCTGAATTCTTATCGATGCCTCAGTTAGAGGTTCATTGAAAGAGAAGGTTGACGACGAGGTTAAGACACTAATTCAAAATCTGTGTCGAAACGAGTACCACTCAAGTGAGCGGGTTGTGAAAGGTAAAGGTGTCATACCCCAAAATTTTCCCATCTCATTTCATCTTCAAGGGTTCAAGGTTCAAGGGTTTATTCAAGCAACATTCTCCTAATCGAGGGCCTCCTAAATTAGGGTTTGCACATTATCAAAAGAGTTTCAATATATAAGGCCTCAAATGGATCTCAAGGTGTCTCATATGTCTCAAAGCATCTCCATGTCAAAAGTCAAGCTTCAATTCCAAGGATTGTTCACTCAATGACTTAGATGACCCATAGTCGACTAGTCTGACCTAAAAGTCAACTATAGTCAAAATACAGTCAAACTTCAAGACTTTTGGTCAACATCAAGTATTTGAGGTTATATCCATCATTTGATCAAAGGTTGATCATGATCCATTAATAAAAACTCAGAAATGAACAAAGTCAAAGGTTCAAATTAGGGTTTTTATGGGAAAAGTCAACTCAACTTTGACTAGTCATTACTTTCACATGGAGTATCAAAAATTTCCCAACCAAAGCCTATTCTGAAGGAAATTGGATTTTCTACAACTTTTTCCCTCACATGCCAAGGCCAGAAATGCTTCATTTAAGAGATATGGTTCAAAACATTACAGGTCCTTCTAGAAGATCGCAAGAAAGCTGTTTTTTTGTCAAAGGGCATATCATCAAGATAAAATCCTCAAATGAAAAATATGTTCCAAAGTGGCTTGTAGAGGACATCTTGAGGTTTCCAAAAAGTTATAGAACTCTTCCATATCTTAAAAATTGAGGGAGATATGCCTTGTCAAAGTTGGTGAATTTTGGGTGAATTATGTGAAGGAAATAAGGTTCAAAATGGATGTATTTACAAATGGGCCTGACTTTTATGATCCAAACTTGCTTAAGAGGTCACCAAGAATGCCCAAGACCAATCCCATGATTATGTGATTTTTATTATATTTTTAGTGAATTTTATTCATTTAAAATACCATTTAAATCAAATAATCAAAGGAAAACACAAAAGATTTGTTTTGATTTATTTGTCAATCAATCCCAATCATCCAAACACCATGTTTATGGTGTAATTTCGTGCTAATGGGGATTAAAAAGAGAAAATCAAAATTTTGCCAAATAGGAAAGATTTCATGATTTATTTCAATCAAGTTCCAATCAAATTTTTTTGTCATCAAAGAGCAAGATTTAAAGGGATTTGGTGCAAGATTTTTGACCTAATGCAATGACTATAAGTATCCAAGAGAAGTTAGAAGCAAGGGGAGGATTTTTCTGGCCTCTAAAACCTGAACCGAGTTCAAAAAAAGGAGGAAAAAGTCGAATTCGTTTTGGTATTTAGGGTTGGTTTCAAGGCGTATTGAGTATTCCAATCAATCCCCTGGTGCTTCCTGGAGCTATATCGATCATCACCTACGATCAAAGCGTGCAGAATCGAGTCCCATAACTCACGGTTTATGCTTGTTTTTTTTAGTATCGATTTCGCACATACAGGCGTAGTTGATACGATTTAATTACATGGCCGTGTTCAGAATGATGTTTTGAAGCTATTGGAGTGATTCAATTGGAGTTTAATTGCAGGAACCGTGACTTGCCATAGCTAGGGTTTTGTAGCTCTAAATTGGGATTATTCGATACAGGTTAAATTGGACGAAACCAAGGCCATTATCTTACTCAGAGGATCAAACCGAATTGATTCATGCCTTTCAATATGATTTATAGTTCGTATATTTTCAATTTGTGATTTTTAGGTGATATAGCTACGCTTTAAAAACTGTAGGCAAAGGTCTGGTTATTTTATGAAAAAGTTCACGAAGAAGAAGAACAGAGTAAAGGGTGCGTTCTATTTTAAATTATGTTTAAACATTTATATTTCTATATATTGTTCGCGTGGTGTTATTAAAACAACAAGCAATTCATGGCGTGGTGGAGGGCGTGTACGCAAGGGTCATCTATATACAAGAACAGGGGTTCGAACCCTGTGCTTGTAAGTATTTTTTTTCTTTCTTCAAAGGTTGTTTGTTATGTTCCCTTGACAAATCCGGTGCCTTCCATCAATGCTGGCACACGATGCTCCCTCCCCATTTAGCCATCCGATATGCGCCCCAGCCAGATCTAACGCATACAAACTTGCAGCCTACGGTGCTCACTCACCAACACAACACAGAATCAAACCCCAGGTTTTTTATATATATAATTTTCTATTTTATTATTTAATTGTTTAGATTATATATTAATTAATATGTTTAGTCTAATCAATTAATATAATTAGGATTAGGATTATAAAATTAGGATTAGGCTCCAAACTAGGGTTTAGGATTAGTTCCCGATTATTTCGATTATTTCGATTTAATTTAATTAATCTATTTTAATTGTTAAAAATCACAAAAAAAAACCCTAGATAGGTTTATCAATGCATTAGGTTTTGCCTAATCCCACAGGCCATTTGGCCAAGATATTAGGATTTAATTTATTATTCGTTTCTACCGAATCTATCGGCCGTGATGGTTAATAATCGATTAATTTAATTAATCAAATCCAATAATAAAAATACATCTATTTTGCTAAGTGGTTTTAACCAAATCTATTGGTTACGATGATTAGCGTACTCAATTCGTTATCATGTAATAATCAAACCTATTGATTATGAGGGATAACGATAAATTAATAATTTTTTAAAACACACTCATTTGCTATTCGTGATAATCGAATCTATCGATTAGCATGGTTAGCAATCCTTCATTCAATCTGTTAATTATGGTGATCAAACCTATTGATCATCGCAACTAACGGTAACATATTAAAACCAGGGTTGTACGCCATTTAAAACACTCAAAACTCATCTTTTCAATACCGCGACTTTCAAAAACTACGATAAGGTAACTCAAAATACCTTCAAACCACTTCATATCAAATTCTAAGGCTTACAACCCTGTGCCCCGAACTACGTAGACTCTGATCCTCCATAAGGAGGTATGTAGGCACTTGGCAACAAGGCGAGTCCCCTTCCCCAAAATTCTAATTAGGTTCGAATTTTTGCCATTCACCCTTTTCATTTCTTTAGCTATTGAATCTTAACAATTTTAGCCATAAACCTCCGCCTCTCAATTCAAAACCTTAGGAAAGGGTTAAGGGTGCCTAACACCTTCCCTTGACCTGATTATAATAATCTTACCCAGATCTTTATACTGCGTAGAGTTTCCTATTCGCCCTGGTAGAATAGGTGGCGACTCTAAAAGCTAATTTTTAGGGCAGGTTACTACAGCTGGCGACTCTGCTGGGGATAAAACTATAAGGTGAATTATTATGCTCCTAGTTTTGACAGGTTTTAGGTTTTGGTTAATTTTTAGGTTTTTGGAGAATTTTTAGGGTTTGGCTAACTTGCCAAAATTAGGGTTTTGGACTAGGATTTAGGTTTTATTTCTTTTTATATTTAAATATTTAAATCTTTATTTACATATTTATTTACGCTTTCTAGAATTTAGGTTTTATTTCTTTTCTTTGTATATTTAAATATTTAAATATTTATTTATATATTTATTTACAATTTCTAGGATCTAGGTTTTTTTATATTTAAATATTTAAATTTTTATTTACATATTTATTTACAATTTTTTTTATTTACAACAATGGTTTATTTGAATATCTATTTGTTATTGCATTCTTTTGGATATATAAATTGCTGTTAAACCTAAGCGTGGGAATTATATTTAAGACCAGAGGGGAATTACATCGCCTACGAGTCTTATTATAATTCCACTCAGAGTGGGTTGAATATCCGGAAATGTCTGATACGAAGCTTGACTTAGTTGAGGGCAGGACTTGGTATTTAGCTGATCTCTCTGGGAACCTACCCCTAAAACTCGAACCCCATGGATAAATGAGTTGTTCTAAAATCCAAAGAGACAAAAAAGTCTCGGAGGCTACGAACGACCCCATGAGACCTTCTAGAACATACCAATGGGAAGGGTAGGCACCCTAAGCCGTTACGTCGAACCTATGAACCTAGGGCTTATGTGCTAATGTGCTTATTATATGTGTGCAATTTATATACTGCGAATGTATTGTGTTTTAATTTTGCAGGTATTTCTACGCGTCCCCTGGCCTACAGGGACTCTATTTCCAAGACCATGTCCTTTCCCTAAAGGACATCTCCATTTATGCACGTCATTTGGCCTCTCGATGGCCATGAGACCTAGTGACTGCCTTGAACAGTCACCCTGTGCCTACATCTACGCACTACCTAGCCTGTAGGGAGTTTCTTTTTATATCTTTGTATTTTTACAACTACGTGTCCTTCCCACGAAGGACATCTTCGTTTACGCACGTCGATTGGCCTCTCGATGGCCATGAGATCTAGTGATTGTCTTGAACAGTCACCCCGTGCTTACATCTACGCATTCCCTAGCGTATAGGGATTCTATTTCTAAAAATCGCATCCTTCGTACGAAGTACATATTCGTTAGCACACGTCGATTGGCTTCACGATGGCCATGAGATCTAGTGACTGTCTTGAACGGTCAACCCGTGCTTGCTCCTACGCACTCCCTAGCCTGTTGGGATTTTTTTTATGTCTATGTGTTTTTACAACGACATGTCCTTCCCCTGAAGGACATCCTCATTAATGTACGTCAATTGGCTTCATGATGGCCATGAGAGCTGGTAACTGTCTTGAACGGTCAACCCGTGCTTGCTCCTACACACTCCCTAGCCTGTAGGGATTTTCTTTTATGTCTATGTGTTTTTACAACGACGTGTCCTTCCCCTGAAGGACATCCTTGTTACTGCACGTCGATTGGCTTCACGATGGCCATGAGAGCTTGTAACTGTCTTGAACGGTCAACCCGTGCTTGGTTTCGCGCACCCGCTAACTTGTGTAGGGTTTGGATTTCCATCTATACATCTTTCATCCCTAGCCTGTAGGGATTTTCATTTCATTCGATATCGTCCTTAGATAAGTTGTGTTCCGCATAGAGAACCTTCCCACGAGGGACAACTTCATTGGTACAAGTCGAACGACTTCTCGATGGCCATGAGATTTGGTGACTATTTTGAACAGTCACCAGCCGCTACCTTCTGCATACTCCCTAATCTAAGGGATTTCCATTGACGTGTCATAACATCTATCTTGCAAGGATTTCACTAGGGTCTAATATCATCCCTAAATCCGCATAGGCTATCCTTAGGATTATATATGTCGCACGTCTGCATTGCATATAAGGAGTCATAGCATACAAAAAAAAGGGAGTCTTCTACATACGCATGCGTTTGCATTTTCATGCAGTCATACATTTACATTTACATTTGTATCTTCGCCCGCATCCATACTCACCGCGCTAGCCGATTTCCTGAGACTCGCAAAGAAAAATCAAAAGGATCATAAACTACGAAGAGAGGAGGATAAATGGAGGAATGAAAACGAACCCGGCCTTGCAAAGAGAACAAGGATGTCTTTCACCATGCCAGCCACATGTCCATGCCTTGTCGTAACAGGATTGTAAGTACAACAAAGGTTATCATCGAGCAGGGATTAGTTCAACAAAGAAGTTCCCTCATAGATACACTCAAGGGGTATCTAGTCATAAAGGGGTTCATCTATGAACATAGCAAAGCTTACAAAGACACTCTACGATAACTTAGGGGCAAGGGTCTTTCCAACTGGGGCAACACCCTGAACAAAGATGCATAACTACGATGGAGGGAAGGCGACATGAGCTACCCACACAGCAAGGGGCAAAAGGGTCATAGGTGTTCCCTATCAATCTACAAACTCTGAAGGTTGCGAATGGTGTGATGCTATCCTTAGGAAAATCAAAAGAGGTTCAGTCAAGGGAAACTCATGAAGTTCCGAAACGACGAAAACCCACCGCTATCAATTTATTCCCGACAGGTTTGACGTGCCCAAGGAAAATTCGAGGTTACCCTTCACTTCTAAAAGTCCATGAACTAAGGAGTGAAACAAGGTAAATGGATTTACAAAGGAGATTGTCCCTAGGATCAACAGGTTTTGTCATGCTCAGAATTTCAACCCCTACGATCGCTAAGTGTTACTCAGGATAAAAGTTATACCTTCGGATAAGCAATTCTAATGGGATGACCATGCAGGTTTTGGAGTCAATTCATTCGCTCACTACTACGACTTTCCACTCACACACTTCTGCGCTATTTTCAATTTCAAGTTTAGGAGTATTAACAAACTTAAGGGAAAATGACGAATACAAATAACTAAATCTCGCTAAACGTATGCTTTCAAGGTAAGACCGAGCCAAGGATGTACAGGCATTGTTTCAATTCCCAAACAGTGGAGATATAAGGATGTTAATCCCTCGTCACCCCCCTCAAGCCAGGAGTTGGAGTTTGTTTCTACTTTTCAAAAAAAACCTTGATTTCAACCAGGGGCATGGTAGATTTCAATTAATTCAATGGTATATTTTGGTTGTCAGGAGAATCAGTCAATCCAAGCAAGGATTCAAGCAAAGGTTCAAGCATATTATAATACGGTGAACTGACTTTTTATAATCGAAAATGTCGCGGTAAGCAAGAGTCGCCACCGACTTTTATTTTATCCAATTGGAAAGGCTAAAAGAACAGGAAAAGACCTTTTTAAAAGAGATTTGAGTTCGGGGGGTAAGTTATACAAAGGGAAGGTGTAAGGCACCCTTTGCATCCATGGTTTTTCCATGGGCTCTTAATTGCTTAGCTCACTTTGAAAAACGTTTGAATTGTTTGAAAAGTAGTGTATCAAAAGTAAAAACTTTGAAGAAGAACTTTAGCTTGTAAATAAGCGTAGTTTTTTTGAATTTGATTTTGAAAAGAGGTGTGAAAAGTAATTTGATTTTTTAGAGCAAGCAATTAGTAGCAACTACCCTAAGTTTGAAAATTTGTTCTTTTAGCTTTTCAGGCGAAAGGATCTATCCATGCCATAAAGGGTAGGAAGCCTTTCAATTGGATGTGAAGGGTCATCAAATTATCGTTCGCCATAAGACTGTCCCATGCCATAAAGAGGGCAGGTAGTCTAAGGGAAGGATATAATAGTCATTTAAGGCATCATGCGAGGATACCTTAGCAATTGGGACAATCATCATGTTTTTTACCGAGGCAGCTTCGAGGGAGTTTCAATAACTTTGAAGGCAACATTGCTTTAGGTATCCTCGGAACCGAGGGACTTGACTATTTTGTATAATAGAGGCAACAAGGCAACAGGCAACAAAGGCAACCAGAGGGATTACCCTAAAGGTGCGTGTGTGGCACAATCAGGTGGTTCAGTTTGAATATTTAATCTTGTATTGTTAGTGATCTAACGTTTAGTTAATAATCTTGCACTCCCTAATTTACTAACCACGCAGTTAAAATCATACGGAAAGATAAATGTCCTACGCTATTACAATAAACACCTGCGGGGATGGGGGAAATTAAAAGGCAGAAAAATGTGGCATAATAATTAATATAAAATTCTTGAATGCCTCGACCTTCCTCGAATCTTCGATTGACTTTGATCATCTGAGAATTAAACAGAAAAAAACAATAGGGGGTGAGTGTATGAGGGATCTTTGATTATTCGAGGCAAATCCTATTTTAGGCAAGAGCAAAATAAAATTAAAATAATATTAAATAAAATAAGGGTCGGAAACTTAGCTTTTTGATGGCGCGTGGCTGAAGAATACTGGGGTAACCCTGAAAAATGAAGAAGAGAAAGGGTAGTGCATTACAGATTGACAATAAGGGTTATCAAGATAATAAGGATTAGAGGTTTTTTATGGTGATAAACTTTAAATCTTAAGGGTCAATGAACAAACCTAAAAATATAATTAGTGGTTAAAATTAACAAACCTAAAACTAAAATTGATTAACCTAATTAATTATTAACAAAAATTTTATATTAATTATTAACCCTATTTAATTATTAATTCTAAAATTAAATTAATGATTAATTATCAATTAATACTAAACTAAAATTGTTAACTAATTTCTGAAATTAATTAGTAGATTAATATGTCAATTGCTAAAAAAAACAAATTGATAGTAAATAAACAGTGGTTTTTAAAAAAAAAACAAAAAAGAAAAACAAATAAAACTAAAAAAAAAAGGAAAAGGAAAAGGAAATTATCTGGCTGGGGCGTTAGCGATCCTGTGTGATGAGGCAGGGAAGGTCTTTGATGGTGCATGATAGACTTGCAGGTGCTGGTACATTGGATCCATCTATGCATGCATCTGATGGTGGTGATCGATGATCCATCATGAGCTGCGTATGGGAGTATGCGCACATGATCTATATGTAAGAATTGAGAAGAAAAAAAACCATTTGTCACACACAGGGGTCGAACTGAGGACCCCTAGATTACCAGACCAATGCCTTGCCATTCTTGCTGCAGATATTTAGTCGTTAATAGAATGGCCTGGGTAAAATAAATATAAATAATAGGGATTAAGGAGAAAGTCAAACACGGGGTCCACCACCAACATGCGTGGCCAATGGGAGCGAGAGAGAGAAGTTGGACTCTTGACCCACCAACGAAAAGAGGCCACACGCGGTCAAACATTCCAACCTTCTATTCATCATCTTCCTCAGGCTTACCTGCGGATTTGGCCATGGAATTACTTGCGATCTTTGCTGCGGATATTTCCTTCGAATTCCTGTAAAATTAAAACTCACAGCAAGACACGTTAAGCAATCACAAATAAAACCCAGATCACCTAATTGATACAAGGCGAATTCGTTGGTGCAATTATCTTGAGCCATGGTGGCCTGTAACCTGCAATCCGAAGCAACTTGCTTCCTTGCCCTAACAATGGCGCCTCACGTTATAGGCTCCCAAACTCTCATGTGACGCGTTCATTCTGCTCTCCTTTTTGACGCCTTGGGAGATGATTAGGATGGTCCCTCTGACTTGATAATGGCTGCAACCATCAATATCATGTGCCCTAATTTTTTGAATTTTCTTGAGGCTTTGGAACGTGTTATGGTGGCTAGGTTTTTTTCTTTTTCGTCCTCCCTCATTAGGATTTGCTTATGAATATATAGAGATATATTTAGGGTTGAATCCTTGGAGAAAAAGTCTTGTGATTTGATGATGTAAAAATAAAAAGATTTTCAATAGAATCTTTCTATTTTGATCACCATGCTATTTCATGCCAATTTTCTTTTTAATCTCAGCCATTGGATTGTATTTGATCTGAATAAATCAAGGGGAAAATATGGTGTATCAATCATATAATTATTTGATGATTTTTATTTGATTTTACTTGACTTTTAAATGATAAAAATTGAATAAAAACAACATAAATATCATAATAATAATATAAATTAACCATTGGGCCTCCTTTGGACTCAAGATCACGTGGTTAAGAGAAATGTTAAGGCCCATTACTTAAAAATACAAAATTCCTCACTTAGGCTTTCATGCAATTTCCCAAAAATCGACCAACTTGTGCGAGCCATAACTCATTCAATATTTATCATATGGAGATGATCTAGGACTTTTTGGAAAGCCCAAGATGTCCTCTAAAAGTCACTTTGGAACATATTTTACATTTGGAGATTTTATCTTGATGATATGGCTCCTGACAAAAAACAGCTTTCTGCGATCCTTTAGAGGCACCTGTAATGTTTTGGCTCATATCTCCCAAATGGTGCATTTGTGGCCTTGGCTTGTGAGAGACAAAGTTGTAGAGAATCCAACTTCCTTCAAAATGAGCTTTGGTTGGGAAATTTTTGATGTTCCATGTGAGAGTTATGGCTGGTCAAAGTTGGGTTGACTTTCTCCTTAAAACCCTAATTTAGCAACTTTTGGATTTCTTGATTTCTGATCTTTTCTTGATGAACCATGATCAATACTTGATCAAATAGTGAATTATACTTCAAAATAAGATTGTTGACCAAAAATCATAAGTTTTGACTGTGGTTGACCGTAGTTTGACTTTTAGGTCAACCAGTCGATTATTGATCGTTTGGGCTATTGAATGAGCAATCTTTTGAATCAGAGCTTGAAAATTGGCATAAGGATCCTTTGAAGCATATGAGAGGCCATGGGATTCATTTGAGGTTTTAGAACTTGATTTTACTTTGAGAAATACAAAACCCTAGTTTAGAGGCTGTTGTTTAGGAGAGAGACTGCATGCTTCCTTCTTGTGTATCTTTGAGCATTTGAAAGTCAGATGGACTGGAATATGATTAAATATGATGGGCAAATTTTGGGGTATGACAGCTGCCCCTGTTCAATTTTCTTAAACCTGAAGATGTAGAGTGGTTTATATGCCAATCGGAATCTGAGGGTAGAAGAGGATTGAACACTAGAATGCCCAGAAATTTGCCCTCGCTGAAGTAGGGACTTTTGTCGGAGATGGGCTTAAAGATGCCATCCGGGTGTTTGGAGAAGATGTATGATTGGGATGGGCTTGAAGATGCCATCCGACTTGATATACTTGAGAGTCAGAATGTGTCGTACGTTAGACTGTTTCTGAGGAATAGACTTAGGTTGAGTCGTACGTTAGATTGGGTCTAGTTTGCATCAGCAGATGTCTGGAAAACCGTGCGTTAGGCTGAAGGATATGTCGTACGTCAGATCAGATCCAATTTGCATCCGTAGATGTCTGGAAAAACCGTGCGTTAGGTCGAGGAATGAGTCGTGCGTTAGACTAATCCCAATTGCATCCTCAGATGTCTGGAAAACCGTGCGTTAGGTCGAAGAATAAATCGTGCGTTAGACTATTCTCAATTGCATCCTCAGATGTCTGGAAAACCGTGCGTTAGGTCGAAGAATAAATCGTGCGTTAGACTATTCTCAATTGCATCCTCAGATGTCTGGAAAACCGTACGTTAGGTTGATGAATAAGTCGTGCGTTAGACTAATCCGATTTGCATCCTCAGATGTCTGGAAAACCGTGCGTTAGGTCGAAGAATAAATCGTGCGTTAGACTATTCTCAATTGCATCCTCAGATGTCTGGAAAACCGTACGTTGGGTTGATGAATAAGTCGTGCGTTAGACTAATCCGATTTGCATCCTCAGATGTCTGGAAAACCGTGCGTTAGGTTGATGGATAAATCGTGCGTTAGACTACCCAATTTGCATCCGTAGATGTCTGGAAGGCCGTGCGTTAGGATTTGCTTTGAATAAGATTCAAATCTTTGTAATGTACCTGTCACATATTGTCAGTTTTTTATGCAATATTTATGATGCATGTAATGAATGGGATGGAGTCCTCAAAATAAATGGGGCACTTCGTATGTTATGTATGAATTATAACCGTATGCAGTTTATGAATATGTATGTGATGTATACGATGTATGACTGATGCTATTTGGAGTATTCTGAGAAAATAAATATCTGTAGTGTTACGATTTTGATGTTTGATCTTGTCTTGAAGATGCTCAGCTGGGAATTTATGATTCTTGCTTGGGGATGATCAGTAACTTGATGTACCCAGATTGGGGATAAAAAGTATTAGTAACCCATGTTGGAGAAGAGCAAGGTGTCGGGGAACCGACAATGTTGAAGATGTAAACTCTGTTGAGGAGCTATGTCTTTGTCGGGACGAGAGTATTTGAAGATATCTTCTTGAGGATTGCTCTGTGGGGATATGATCTTGTGAAGTCAGGAAGGCATGGATGCCCTGAACATTGCCCCCAGTATTATAGTAACTACCATTCCTAGATTCGTATTGATGAGAACATGCCAATGAATATTGATCGAAGTATCAACTGGACTCGCATAGATTTGTCCCTGCTAGTAGGATCTTTGGGAAGATTCGCCTCGCGAGGAATTTATGAGATGTGCACTATGGGCGACATGCCCCTTAGTAATTGTAAACTTAGGATGATGCCCCTGATTGTTTTGGCATACTAAGAGATTCTTCGAATCTTGACTTGATTGCCCCAGATTGATTTGGGCAAAGCGTGCCATGCCCCTTGTATACGTAGGAGACATTGCTTCTCGGAGTAATCTTGTCTGTCGGGATAACTTCCAGTCATTAGTTGTACCCTGCGCAAGTTCTTTCTGATGCTAACATTTGAAATTATGTAGCAGAATATGTTTAATAATGAATTCATGAGATGCAATGCATACGTTTGTCTTGAGTTTTTTTTGAAAAAACATTAAAGCAAGAGATGTAAAATCATGATATTTGTAAAAACATGCTATTTTTGTATAAGCGAAATATCGACTCAGCATTTTAGTAAACCTTAAGGAGTCGGGATACCTTTTTGGTGACAGTATGCTTTCGAACTAACCATGCTTCAATTAGGACTTTCAAGGGTTGTAACGTGGCTTGGTTCACGGTTTAAGAAACAAAGGATAAAGGCTCAAAGTTTATTTGTACCCACCCCTCTTCGTGATGATCTTCAGTCCTAAGTTCAGTTAATTCAACTTATGCATTCAGGTTCCAAGAGACTTTTGGATTTGCACTTTTGATAATAACGATGGTTCACAAGCAAAGAGAACTTTTGAGGTGGCAGTCACTTCTTCCTTTTGGTAGTCACAACATTGTGTTGTTCAGGAATTTATTGACTTCTTTTTTTTCATCTTTTTGATATCCCTAACTTTTGCCTGAACTGTCTATCTTGAGCTTACAGTCAGCGGGATGCCTTGATTTTTGCCTAAGTCTTCTTTTTGATTTATGACTTAGCAGGCTTTTCTTTGTATATATGTTTTTTCATCATTTTTGTTTTTGAAAGATATTGACTGCCTTGCTTAATGATTGATGGACCATCGTTGGCTTTTGATTGACATCTCCAACACTTCTTTGATGTGTGCGGATGAACGCTTGTGATTGAAACCTTTGTTGAAAAGTGTACTGAATGATTCTCTTAAAATAGAATGCACAGCCAAATTAACTGAGAACTATCCTGCCCCAGGTTATGATCAAGGGTTTTAATTTGTTTAAGAAAGAAAACTTCTACTCCTTAGGCTCAAAGGGGTTGACGAGGGATTAATATCCTTATATCTCCACTGTTTAGGGATTGAAACAATGCCTGTACATCGTCAGCATAGTCCGTTCGACAGCATATTGTAAGAAGTTGCGGTATCATTTTCGTCATCCTCCCTCAAAAGGTATATAACTTTAGCAGGAGTTGAATATCACAAGACACATGCAAAGTAAAGACATAATTTAAAATGAGTGATAGCGAAATAATTAATTCAAGACAAACATACGCAATGCACTGATGATGATTATTAAAACAGATAATGTCTATCATAATTCGAATTTTTAAACAAACAGAAAAGAAACTTGAAAATGAAAGTAGATCTAATGATCCAAAAGTTCGTCCGTCTAGACGTCTGTCAGTCTTGTCATGACTAGGCATAGGAGCAGTGATCCTTCCAGGAGTTTTCAGGAGGATTGAATTTGACTTCCCCATCATCGATCAGATCTTGAATCTTATTCTTCAATGTCCAACAATTATTTGTGTAATGTCCAGGACTATTGGAATGGTATGTGCACCTCGGGTTGAGTTTATAGCCAGAAGTGGAGGTGTTTAGGATTCTTAGGAGCATCCCTCAGAGTAATCAATCTGATCTTCAACAGATGTTGTAATGCTTGAGCCGACGACATATTGATTTCGGTGAATCGACGCTTAGGTGCATCTGGCTTGCGTCGTTGTTATGGAATGGTGTAGAGATTCAGAGTATCCGGGGTTCGAGCTTCCGGAATGTATATCTGATTGGAACTTTCAGAATGTCCGGGGTTCGAGCTTCCGGAATGTGTATCTGATGGAATGTTTTAGAAGTCTGGGGGTCAGGCTTCCAGAATGTTCATCTGATTGGAATGTTTCAGAAGTCTGGGGGTCAAGCTTCCAGAATGTTCATCTGATTAGGATTGATTGTCGTGACTCTATCGTCGTAACTCTATCGTCGTGACTTCGTTGTCATGATTGTTTCTGAATTGACTATTGGGATTAGATATGTGACTCAATCGTCGTGACTCCATTGTCGTGACTTCATTGTCGTGATGCCATTACCGTGACTCTGTTGTCGTGATTCCATTACCGTGACTCAGTTGTCGTGATTCTATTATCGTGTTTCAGTTGTCGTGATTCCATTATCGTGACTCAGTTGTCGTGATTCCATTATCGTGACTCAGTTGTCGTGATTCTCTTATCGTGACTCAGTTGTCGTGATTCCATTATCGTGACTCAGTTGTCGTGATTCCATTATCGTGACTCAGTTGTCGTGATTCCATTATCGTGACTCAGTTGTCGTGACTTTGTTGTCGTGCTTCCATTATCATGACTCAGTTGTCGTGATTCCATTATCGTGACTCAGTTGTCGTGATTCCATTATCGTGACTCAGTTGTCGTGACTTTGTTGTCGTGACTCAGTTGTCGTGACTTCATTGTCGTGGTCTTTTCTGATTTGAGTGTCATGATTAAATATTTAATGGCATGCTTCAACGGTCTACCATCCTTTACACCATAACCGGGATTGTTCGAATAATAAGCGCATCTCGCATTGTACCCCAAGAATAGGAGTGCCTTTAATTCTTCTTGCCCCTTGGACAAGTTCAGGATCGAATCTTGAAACTGGGCATTCTGAGCTTGAAGGTCTTTGACTGATTGCTCGAGATTCATGGTGCGTTATGAACAGCGAGGAGGTGAGAAGCCTGCGGTAGAAACCTGTGGTGCGATGTTATGAATGCAGATGCAATGCATTGAGTAAAGCATAAGGTAATAAGGACGAATTGTCCTACAGGAAAATCCTGCAAGGAAATAGAAGGTTAAAACATAAGGTAATGAGGACGAAATGTCCTACAAGCGAATCCTGCAAGGAAGTAGAAAGGTTAGATAACAAACAAGTCACACAAGAGTCCTTAAGTTCAAAGGCTTGTATGAAGTATGACCAGGTAACTACCCTTCCCTAAAGGTACTTCTATGGATGAGGATGATATCTGCAACGGGTTCTACCGAGTTACCCAGAATTGTCAGCCCCCTCTAAATCACCCTCGAACATGGTACATGCATACCACGCGATGATACTTTAGGAAGAAACCTATCTGAGCTGTAGTATCGGGTCGCGACCATAACTTAGCATGCACCAAGAATAGCCCTCCCACTACGTTCCTAAAAGTCAGGATGGGTTAAAGGTGACTAAAGGTCCTTGAGCTCCGACGCACCCAAAGATACATGCCTAAACCTCTCTCATGCAAAAGAGGTACACAATAACCAGTAGAGGCCTAACTCAAGTGCGAACTTCATATTGACCAATCCCAACCATGCACAAGGGAGGTCTCCATGACTATGCCGCTCCTATCTTAAGGTGTACTTGAATCCGGGTATAGGATTCATCTTCCATTCAATACCCAAAATAACCTTAAAAGAATAAAGCAAGCAAACAAACAATTTAAAGTGAACTAGCTCTAAGGTAACCCCTCTTTAAGTATCCCCAGCAGAGTCGCCAGTTCTGTAATACGGTGAACTGACTTTTTATAATCGAAAATGTCGCGGTAAGCAAGAGTCGCCACCGACTTTTATTTTATCCAATTGGAAAGGCTAAAAGAACAGGAAAAGACCTTTTTACAAGAGATTTGAGTTCGGGGGGTAAGTTATACAAAGGGAAGGTGTAAGGCACCCTTTGCATCCATGGTTTTTCCATGGGCTCTTAATTGCTTAGCTAACTTTGAAAAACGTTTGAATTGTTTGAAAAGTAGTGTATCAAAAGTAAAAACTTTGAAGAAGAACTTTAGCTTGTAAATAAGTGTAGTCTTTTTGAATTTGATTTTGAAAAGAGGTGTGAAAAGTAATTTGATTTTTTAGAGCAAGCAATTAGTAGCAACTACCCTAAGTTTGAAAATTTTTTCTTTTAGCTTTTCAGGCGAAAGGATCTATCCATGCCATAAAGGGTAGGAAGCCTTTCAATTGGATGTGAAGGGTCATCGAATTATCGTTCGCCATAAGACTGTCCCATGCCATAAAGAGGGCAGGTAGTCTAAGGGAAGGATATAATAGTCATTTAAGGCATCATGCGAGGATACCTTAGCAATTGGGACAATCATCATGTTTTTTACCGAGGCAGCTTCGAGGGAGTTTCAATAACTTTGAAGGCAACATTGCTTTAGGTATCCTCGGAACCGAGGGACTTGACTATTTTGTATAATAGAGGCAACAAGGCAACAGGCAACAAAGGCAACCAGAGGGATTACCCTAAAGGTGCGTGTGTGGCACAATCAGGTGGTTCAGTTTGAATATTTAATCTTGTATTGTTAGTGATCTAACGTTTAGTTAATAATCTTGCACTCCCTAATTTACTAACCACGCAGTTAAAATCATACGGAAAGATAAATGTCCTACGCTATTACAATAAACACCTGCGGGGATGGGGGAAATTAAAAGGCAGAAAAATGTGGCATAATAATTAATATAAAATTCTTGAATGCCTCGACCTTCCTCGAATCTTCGATTGACTTTGATCATCTGAGAATTAAACAGAAAAAAACAATAGGGGGTGAGTGTATGAGGGATCTTTGATTATTCGAGGCAAATCCTATTTTAGGCAAGAGAAAAATAAAATTAAAATAATATTAAATAAAATAAGGGTCGGAAACTTAGCTTTTTGATGGCGTGTGGCTGAAGAATACTGGGGTAACCCTGAAAAATGAAGAAGAGAAAGGGTAGTTGTCGCCCTCGGTTTTTTACCATACCTCTCGCGGAGAGATACGCGAATTGACTCTTTTTTATTTCTGCTTTTGTGTTTTTGAAAATCAGAGAGTCGCCACCGACTTTTATTTTATCCAATTAAGGAAAGGTTTATAAAAGAAACAGAAAAAAGACCTTTAAGAAATTCTGGGTAAGGGGGTAGGTTATACAAAGGGAAGGTGTTAGCACCCTTTGTATCCATGGTTATCCATGGGCTCTTTAATTTGCTTAGCTCACTTGTTTTCAATCACTTTTCTATTGCTTTGAAATGCTTGTATGTGATTTTAAATACCTTTGTAAATTGACTTTGTAATGATCCTTGTGCGGATGTATACAAAGTGTTTTTTATCTTTCAAAAGATGTTTTTGAAAAAAAGAACGTTAACTTCGTAATGATCCTCGTTTGGATATATACAAAGTATTGTCTTTTTCGAAAGTTTTATTTTGAAAAACAATGATATGAGAGATTTGTTTGTTTTGATTCGAGCAAGCAAATTAGGAGGTCTACCCTAAGTTATAAGGTCTTTATCCTATTTCCTTTAAAAAACTATCCTTTCACCGGATATAAACGAAAGTTCGATGTTGCATTTGAATTTGATTTTGATTTTGATTTTTGAAGAGAGTAAAAGAGGGATTACCTTAAGAGGTGCAAGTGTGATTGTGTTCTGATTCAGATATTTTATCTTTGAAGTTAGTGATCTAACGATTCAATTTTTATCTTTGGCATACACGCAGTTTTATATGTGCTGGTATTTAAAATGCGGAAATGTAAAATGCGGAAAGTAAATCTACGCTATTACATCGATTGTGCAGGAAATGTAAACTACGCTATTTACATGAATTTGACAACCTATACATTTATCTAGGAATTTAAATTGCAAGAAAATAAAGAAGTGTTTTTGGATTTTTTATGATTGATTTTAATTATAATTAATGCATGATTAATTTAATTAAAATGAGAAAAAGATGGAAATAAAATTTAAACCTAAAAATTAAGTTTAAAATATGTTCAAAATACTTGTCAATTAATTTTAAAACAAAACTAATTTTTTTTTTTGGAATTTTGAAATTGTTTTGAAATTATTAAGTCAAATAATCATATAATTATACAAATAATTACACAAATAAGTAAAACTTAAAGAGAAAATTATTCTAAATATGTACAAAATTATCCTATAATATATAAACTATATTTAATATAAAGAACAAATTTTTTATGATTTTTTGATTGGTTGAAATAATTAAAAAGCAAATATATAAATATAAACTAATTAATTATGCAAAATATTTAAATTATGAAGAAAAATAAAATATTTTTATATCAGAAAATAAAATATTATTTTAGAAGCCTAACAATATTTTTATTGTATTTTTTTTATTTTTAGAACTATTTTTAATTAATTTTGCAAAGAAATTAAAATAAAATAGAAAATATAAAAAGATATGATCATGTGTGGTATTTAAATAAAGTCCATGATAAGGATGCATGTTTTGATGCGTTGGATTGACAGATGGATGGATCTGATGGTGGGAAGCCTGAAGGCGTATGACACGTAAGACACCTGCAACACACCAGATTAGAAAAATTGAATTTAAAAAACGCGCGCGCGCAAGCCAATGGGGTGAGGACACGTCTTCGTCTTCAACCTCCAGACACCACCTTTAATAGCGCTTTTATGCAAAAGCGCTGTAATTGATGAACCCTAAATCTGCAAAAATAGCGAACAGGGGTAAATCAAAACATAAATTTTTCGCGATATGCTCTTTTGACTGGGTTTTCTCCCCTGAATTCGAATATGGCCTTAGTTTCTTTTAATTTTTCTTGTAACGAAAATCCCTAAATAGGATCTAAGAACCCTAAAAATGGTAACCTCGTATACAAGCATTCAAAACTCAATTAAACTTCCAGAAATGATCAACACATCAAGCTAAACTCAAATATATGTCTACATCTTGCTAAGTATGCGTGTATGATCAAATACGAGTTGATTTGTATTTGAACAAATCGTGACCTGTGTAGCTCGATTCAGTGAGTTTCAAGACTTGCAATAGATCTGATTATGTTTAGTGAGGGTTAGGGAATGTGTTTGAGTATTTAGTTTGTATTGAAACGAGCTATAATTTAAAATTCGAATTCTAAATTTTCTTCAAAATTTCAAGTGATTACAAAAGTGGCATATGCATAGTATTGGTTCTGAATTTGTCTCCCTTCTATTACTGGAGTATGCTAGCTCTTATATAAGCATTGAAGTGCTTAAGAACTAAGCTAAAAAGCATTAAGTGCTTTTGTTGAATTCTTGACTTTTTCAACACATGTAGCTTTGCATTTAAGCTACCATGGCTTGACTTTCCACTCTCCTTCTGCTGTACTTGGCTTGGGGCAGAGATTTGATTGATTCCTTGATGAGTCATGCTTAGAAACTAAGCCAAGCATTATCCTCCCATTTTCTTTTTTCAATTTAATCTTGAATATGATAAAATTAAACCAAAAATGGAACAAAAATGATGTGGGCTTTGTCTTGGTCGTGGGAGGCCCTTTACATCATGGGAAATATGTTTGAATCATGGAAATTAGGCCCCATTTGGAAAAAACACATTTTTGATCAATGTTGATTTCATGCATTTTCCCAAAATTTAGCCAACTTCAACAAGGTGTAAATCCCTCAATTTTTGTCATATGAAGGAGTTCTTGCACTTTTTGGAAACATCAAAGAGTCCTCTAACCAATGTCTTTGGTCTCATGTCAAAATGATTTTCCATGCTCCTTGTGTGTCCTTTTGAAAAAAGTGACTTTTTGTTGACTTTGAAAATGAACTGTAATGTCTTGATTCATATTTTTCAAATGGTGAATCTAATGATCATGGGACCAATTGCATTTGAAAGATAATTGAATTTCCTTCAAAATAAGCTTTGGTTTGAATTTTTTGGATGAAGGATGAGAGAGTTATGACCAGTCAAAGTTCAGTTGACTTTTTAGGAGAAAACCCTAGTTTTGAAACTTAGGGTTTTGTTGATTTTTGATCTTTCCTTGATGAATTATGATCATCCAATGATCAAATGATGAATCCTTTGACAAAATATGGACTTTGACAAAAAAATTCATTTTTGACTGTCTGTTGACTTTTTTGGTCAAACGGGTCGTCTGTTGACTATTTGAGCTGCTGACTGTGCGTCTGAGCAAATTGAAGTTTGAAAATTTGTATGATGGTACTTTGAGATATATGGAGGTCCATGAAATGCATTTGAGGTCTCAAAAACTTGTTCTCCAGTACAGTCTGATCCCCGGACTCTGTGCTTGCAAAAGATTTAGTTTTGTACCAATTGTGTCAGTACTACTTATCTGTAAATAAATATCAAATAAATAGCGTGTGTGAAGTAATAAACAGTAGTTGGCGTTTGCGTAAGAATAAATCCACCAGCGAGCCAAAATACCGTATAAGAAAAATTCTAAAAACCAAGTATTCATAAATCAGGATGTGAAAATCCAAGATTATATGAAACTCTTAATGTTTAGATTGAAGTTTTCTTGAAAAAAGATGCGGGCAAATTTTGGGGTGTAACAGTTGCCCCTATTCAATCTTCTTAAACCTAAAGAGATTGTTTGAAATCTGAAGGTAGAAGGTGATTGAATATTTTAGATGCCCCGAAAATTTGCACTTACCTTGACCGGAAGTGATGCTGGAATTTGTCTTTGAATGCTGTCTGAGAAATGTTGTTGGAAGATTGAAACATCACCTGAGATGGGCTTTCAGATGCCATCTGGCAATTGTGTTGATGGTTTGTTCACAAGAATGAATCCATTGATTATATCTTGATGAAGGATTTGAGAACCTCTGCGTCGACCGTTTCGGAACCGTCCAAGGTTACCGCTTTAAGTCTAGGAGGATGATCGTTACGGAACTGTCCAAAGTTTTTCCGCTTTAGATTTTGAAAGTTGATCGTTGTGGAACCGTCTGAGGTATCAGCTTTAGATCTTCGATGGTAGATCGTTCTGGAACCGTCTGAGGTATCAGCTTTAGATCTTCGATGGTAGATCGTTCAGGAACCGTCTGAGGTATCAGCTTTAGATCTTTGTTTCTTGTTTTTGAGTTGATAAGTGATTTGAAAGGAGAGATCTCTTCAGAATGAATCTTTGGCTTAATTATATCTGAGAGGACTGCTTATCTGAATAGAATTCAAGGGGAACACTGCATGTGATTGAGAACATCTTTGCTGAAGACATCCGTCTGCCTGAAAAAATCAAGTTAGTGATATGCAATGTTTATGATGTATGTAATGTATGAGATTCTCGAACTAAAGGAGAAATATGCATGTTATGTTGTGTATGAATATGTATGATGTATGATGCATGTAATGTATAACTAAAGGAGAAATATGCATGTTATGTTGTGTATGAATATGTATGATGTATGATGTATGATGTATTGAGCGTATCAAGCTTCTGATTGGGAAAATAAATCCCCGCTAGCCATCTGGAAATGAAGGCATTGTGATTGTTGATGATTTTTGTCGTCTTGTTTGAGTACCCTCGGCTGGGAACCCTTTTTGAGAACCAGGGTGCTTTGTTGAAGGATCTTTGACTACCGCTCGGGGATGAAAGGTAATTTGAAAATTCTGACTTTGATGCCCTTTTAAAATGGGAATGAGGAAGATGCATAATCCTCCGATGCACTATTTGACCAAGTCCTGGTGTGGAGATCACACCTTCTGAGGATAGCAATCTGGAACAGCCCTGCTGGGGAATAAGATTTCTCGAATCACTTTGTTGGAGAGAAAAATCTCATTGAGGAATATGCTGAGAAATGCATCTCTGTTGGAGATTTTTCTTCTGATGCTGGTTTCGGGGTGATGTCCAAATGATTGGGACATTACCTGAATGCTATTCCTGTTTTTCCTGGTAAACATCAATCATATTCAAATGCACATGTTCATTCAAAATTATCATTAGGACGTTTACGTATTCAAAACAGAAAAAGTGAAAATGTTGATTTTGAGCATAAGATGAATTGATTTTTGAAAAAGAGCCATGATAGGCTGATTAGTACAAGGAGACAAAAATCCTAGTAGTAGGAAATTGTCATAAAGTTTTGAAAAGTATTTATAAAGAGAAATAGCTATGTGAAAACAATCCAGTCGAGTTTCAATTCTGCTATTGCCAATCTGTCTTCGAGCATCTCATCCCTCACTTGTTGGAAGAAAGTAATTGGACTGATCGGTGTCTTTGATGTGTTGAATCTTGAAAGTGAGTAGGTAAATAAACGGAACATAGTTGTACGTTTTATTCCCTAACTTTTGCCTAGGCTGCCTTTTCAGGTTTTCAGCCTACCGGGATAGTATTATTTAGTCTCTAATTTTTGCCTGGATCGCCCTTTCGGGTTTTCAATCCACCGAGACACTTATTTTTGCCTAAGTTGCCCTTTTAGGTTTTCAACTTAGCGAGCTTTTCTTTAAGCGAAGTACTTTTTGACTATGTCCGCATTCACAGGGTGTGGGAAATCCTCGCCATCCATGGTGGTAAGCAACATGGCTCCGCCGGAGAATATTTTCTTGATTACGAATGGTCCCTCATAAGTGGGAGTCCACTTGCCCCTGGGGTCACCTTGTGGTAGGATGATGCGTTTGACAACCAAGCCACCAGTTTGGTATGCCTGACTTTTGACTTTCTTGTTGAAGGCTTTGATCATACGCTTTTGGTACAACTGACCATGACAAATAGCTGCGAGTCTCTTCTCATCAATCAAGTTTATCTGGTCCAATCGAGTCTGAATCCAATCGTCTTCGTCTAGATCGGCTTCTTTCATAATCCTTAGGGAAGGAATCTGAATTTCAATTGGAAGAACTGCCTCCATACCATAGACTAAGGAAAATGGAGTTGCCCCTGTTGAAGTACGCGCTGATGTGCGATAACCATGAAGAGCAAAAGGTAACATCTCATGCCAGTCTTTGTAGGTTACTGTCATTTTTTGTATGATTTTCTTGATGTTCTTATTGGCAGCTTCCACCGCGCCATTCATCTTTGGTCGATATGGAGAGGAATTATGATGTTTGATCTTGAACTGTGTGCAGAGTTCAGTAATCATTCTGTTGTTTAGATTTGTGTCATTGTCTGTGATGATCCTTTCAGGGATGCCATACCGACAAATAAGATTGTGCTTGATAAAACGGGCCACAACATTCTTGGTGACAGAAACAAATGAAGCTGCTTCTACCCACTTTGTGAAGTAATCAATAGCGACCAGGATAAAACGATGTCCGTTGGAGGCAGTAGGCTTGATTTCTCCAGTCATATCAATACCCCACATTGCAAAAGGCCAAAGAGCCATCAGGACATTTAGCGGGACTGGAGGTACATGTACTTTGTCGGCATATATCTGGCATTTGTGACAGGTTCTGGAATGATGATGGCAGTCTGTCTCCATGGTAGACCAGTAATAACCTGCTCTTAGGATCTTTTTAGCCATTGTATGTCCACTTGAATGAGTACCAAAGGCACCATCGTGTATGTCTTCCATAATCTTTTTGCTTCCTTCTTGTTTACACAACGAAGTAAAGTCGAGTCATGGTTGCGTTTGTATAGGGTTCTATTACTTAGGAAGAATTTGGCAGCAAATCTTCTTAGAAACTTTCTGTCGTTAATGGATGCCCCTTCAGGGTACTTCTGAGCTTCGAGATACCTTTTTACTTCATGGAACCATGGTTTGTCTTCCGTTCCTTCGGCATCGATCTTATTGCAATAGGCTGGTTCGTCTTGTCTGTAAATGGTGATCATTGGCGCCTCGTTGTCCCACCTGACTTTGAACATGGATGACATGGTAGCTAAGGCATCAGCTAGTTGATTTTCTTCGCGCGGGATGTGTTCAAAAGTGATCTCTTCAAAGTAAGGAATCAAACTCAGCACATATTCTTTGTATGGAATTAGGTTCGGGTGCTTCGTGTCCCATTCCTCTTTGACTTGATAAATCACAAGCGCCGAGTCTCCGTAGACATCCAGGAACTTGATTCTTAGATCAATTGCAGCTTTGAGACCCAGAATACATGCTTCGTACTCGGCTATATTGTTAGTGCAGTTGAAACATAATCTGGCAGTGAATGGTGTATAAATTCCTGCAGGGGAAATGATCACAGCTCCGATGCCATTGCCAAGCGCATTAGAGGCCCCATCAAAAACCATAGTCCATCGGGATCCTGGCTCGGGTCCTTCTTCCGGTCCTGGTTGTTTGTAGTCAGTGACTAGCATAATGTCTTCATCTGGGAAGTCAAAGTTTAATGCTTGATAATCATCCACTGCTTGATGAGCCAGATGATCAGCTACCACACTTCCTTTGATTGCTTTTTGTGAAGTGTATTGAATGTCATATTCTGTTAAGATCATTTGCCATCGTGCTATTCTTCCAGAGAGAGCAGGTTTTTCGAGCACGTACTTGATAGGATCCATTTTGGAGATTAGGAAAGTGGTGTGATTTAGCATATACTGTCTTAGTCGGCGAGCCACCCATGCTAAAGCACAACAAGTTTTTTCGAGTAGTGAGTATCTTGTTTCACAATCGGTAAACTTTTTGCTAAGATAGTAGATTGCGTGCTCCTTTCGGTCGGACTCGTCATGTTGCCCCAGTACACACCCCATTGAATCTTCTAACACAGTTAGGTACATTATCAGAGGTCTTCCTTCCACTAGTGGTAACAAGATTGGCGGTTTTTGGAGATATTCTTTGATCTTGTCAAAGGCTAACTGGCATTTGTCATTCCACCTTTCTACTTGATCTTTTTTCAACAGTTTGAAGATCGGCACACAAGTAGTAGTCATATGGGCAATAAATCGGGCGATGTAATTCAGACGTCCCAAGAATCCTCTGACTTGTTTCTGGGTACGGGGTATAGGCATTTCTTGAATGGCTTTGACCTTGGCAGGATCAACCTCAATACCTTTGCTGCTGACGATGAAACCTAAGAGTTTACCGGATCTTACTCCAAAGGTACACTTGTTCGGATTCAGTCGCAACCTGTATTTCTTGAGTCTGTCAAACAGCTTGTGTAGATGACCCAGATGTTCTTCTTCGGTGTTGGACTTTGCAATTATATCATCGACATACACCTCTATCTCCTAATGAATCATATCATGGAACAAAGCTACCATTGCACGTTGATATGTAGCTCCCGCATTCTTTAAACCAAAGGGCATTACTTTGTAACAAAAGGTTCCCCAGGGTGTTGTGAAAGTTGTTTTTTCCATATCTTCGGGTGCCATCTTGATTTGATTGTACCCTGAGAATCCATCCATGAAGGAGAATACCTTGCATTGTGCGGTATTGTCAACCAGTACATCAATGTGAGGTAAAGGGAAATCATCTTTGGGGCTTGCCCGGTTCAGATCTCTGTAGTCTACACACATTCTGACTTTCCCGTCTTTTTTGGGCACCGGTACTATGTTAGCTATCCAAGGAGGATAACTCACAACTTTCAGAAAACCGGCATTGAATTGCTTTTCAACCTCGTCTTTGATCTTTTATGACATATCGGGCCTAATCCTTCGTAGTTTCTGCTTGACTGGAGTGTTATCTTCTTTGATTGGCAGGCGATGAACCACAATATCCGTGTCAAGGCCAGGCATATCTTCATAGGACCAGGCGAATATCTCGACGTAGTCCTGCAACATTTGAATCAGTCTTTGCTTGACACTGTTTTCTAGATCAGCCCCTATCTCGACTTCTTTCTTTTCTTCGTCGCTGCCCAAGTTGATAACCTCAATTGGTTCTTCATGCGGCTGTATAGTCTTTTCTTCTTGTTCTAGCAGCCTTGCAAGCTCTCTTGGTACCTCACAATCTTCCTCACTTTCGTCCTCAGTTTGGTAGATCGGATTTTCAAAGTCATAACGGGCAATAGCAGAATCGTTATCAACTGGATCCAAAGTGAATGTGAATCTGCATTTGTTTATGTGGGTGTGTGTAAGAAAACATAGCTATTTTGAAAAAATGAATAAAGCAAAGAAAGAAAAAGGATCACAAAATTTTGAATATGCAAACGTCCCATGATTTTATTGAATGAACATGCTCATGATATGATAAACCCTTATAAAAGGACCAGTGTGCTTCGGGCAAGGCACACAGCTTTCAAGTCCATGGTTTGATAGTACAGGAACCATTTTTATCTTTGCACAATATAAACAACGAAAACAGGGAATTGCATTTACTCCTGATCAAAGGAGATCACATCCTCAGCTTCCTAGTTGTTCAATCCATTGTGGTGAGCAGGGAGTATCCAGCTGTTCCAGTTGCAATTGTCTTCTTCATCTTCCACAGCATGGATTTCATTGGTGGGGAAATGAGTCGGTGATCTTTCAGGATAAGTAGGATGATCTTTTGGATATGAGGATCCAGGTTGAGGTACCTCTGTTGGCTGAGCGAGATACTCGATAAGGCCGTCCCATCCAGTCAGGATGATGTCTTTGAGGGAGACTTGTGCATTCTGCTGAGTAGTGTATTGTGACAGAAAATAACCCTCATTATTTGGTGTTTCCCTGGCTTCTTCAAGAGTAAAATTGTCGTCGTAATGTTCATCCCATCCAGTTGGGACAATGTCTTTAATGGCGACTTGTGAGCTCAGAGGAGCGGAATATTTCACCATAAAGTCATATTTGCCACTTGGCTCTCCTAAAGTATCCCAAACTTCTTTAGGTGGACTTTGATATTGCTCAGTGATGGAACTTGTGAAACTTTTGCCATTTTCAAATTGATTGCCCCATCCAGTTGGGGTAATGTCTTATGTAGCAATAAAAGAACTCTGAGGTGCGGTATACTGAAAATTATATCCGCCGCTTGGTTCTCCCAAAGTATCCCAAACTCCCATGGGAAGGGGTGGAACTTCATTTGGGTATGGCTGGATGATATGGTTCAAGAATACTCCATCGTCTTCAATAGCATTTACTCCTTGGCTGATGAAATGTGACATTAATCCTCCAGAACAAGGACTTTTATCATTCTTTTGATTTCCATTAGCATAGCCCAGGCCTAGCTTGTCGGACTTGTAAGGTATATCGAGGAGCTGTCCCCATATTGTGCAACCACCTTTTTCGATCACAGTTTTGGCATCTTTGAGAGAAGCCATAGTTGTAGTTGGAGTAGCAGAAATATGCTTGGTAGTAGAGACATCTGGAGAGACCACCTCAAAAGATTGGCAGGGAGTTTCGATGAATTCGTCATCCAACTCAACGTACTTGGAGTTACTCAGGTGACTAACCACATATTCCTCTTCGCCATAAACTGTGACAATCTTTCCTTTTACTGGATATTTCAACTTCTGATGCAGGGTAGAAGTTACAGCATTTGCCCCATGTATCAAAGGGCGTCCTAGTAAACAGGAATATGCTGGGTGAATTTCCATTACGTAAAAGGTAAAATCAAAGATCTGAGAGCCCACTCTGATTGGGAGATTCACCTTTCCGTACACTGTTCTTGTTGACCCGTCGAAGGCTCTTACCACAACATCGCTTGGTTGTAACACAATTCCTTCGAAGTCAAGCTTTTCTAGTACTGTTTTTGGTAATACATTCAAAGAAGAACCGTTATCTACCAGCACATGAGATAGAGTGGTGCCATTACATTCAATGGAGATATGTAGGGCTTTATTGTGATTCTTTCCAGCAGGGGTTAGATCAACATCAGAGAAACCGAGGCCATTATTTACTGTTAGACTGGCAACACAATTTTCAAATTGATCGATTGAAATCTCTTGAGGTACATGGGCAGCTTTCAGGAACTTCATCAGTGCTCTGGCATGAGCTTCTGAATACTTTAGCAGAGACAGCATTGAGATCTTTGAAGCAGTGTGCCCCAGTTGTTCGACAATATTGTAATCACTCTTGCAGATGATTTTCAATATTTCCTCCATTTCTTGCTTTGATGGATCCTCAACAGTGACTTCCACCGGTATTTAAACTGGTTCAACTTGTGGCTCTTTGCCTCGAGCGTTGATATCTTGATTAGGAATTGGGACCTGGACTGGGTTAGCAGCAGCATTTGGAGAAATTTCTGGTGAAAAGATCCTTCCACTTCTCGTAATCTTGCTGGTACCCACAATATTATCCACAGTTGGAGCAGTTAACTTCGTGGCCTCTTCAGTCAAGGTATCCTACTTAACTCCATGGACATAAACATTAGTGTCATAACTCCATGGGACAGCTTTGTCTGAGGAGTATGGAAATGGAGTTGGACTGGTAATGATTACCGATGCCACTTTGGGTGTAGCAGAAATTTTGAAAGGAGCTTTGGTAGGGATTTTTAATGGTATGTTGGAAACCACTGAGACGTCCTCTATTCTCATCCCGTTTGCAAAGACTTCGCATAAAACGTCCATAGAAGGGAGCCTCTCAAACATAATGATACGGCGATCCATCCACTTTTGAATTCCCATTCTCAGATTTTCACAACCATTGGGTAGGTATGTGCAGTAAAAGCAATCAGGGTCACAACCTGGAAAGTAACCAGCTTGGATTAGCTTTCTTTTGACTTCAAGGAGCGGAGTTGACAATTCCCTCACATCATAGATGTAAACAGTGTCTATGATAGCATTAACAGTTTTGTCGTGCTTTGGCATAGGTGCAGTGATGACATTTGGAGTCTCTAGAGGATCGAACTCAATTTCCCCAGCATCTATCATGTCTTGTATTTTATTTTTCAGGGCCCAACAGTGATCTGCGTCATGTCCTGGACAGTTGGAGTGATACGCACATGTTGCACCGGGGCGATAACTCAGAGAGGAAGTGTTGACATTCTTTGGAGGGTCTTTTAATGTGATCAGATCTGCTTTTAGCAAATGCTGCAATGCTTGAGAGATTGGCATATTGATTCTGGTAAAATTTCTTCTTGGCGCATCTGGTCGACACGTATATTTTGGCGGTTGATCTTTTTGAGGCGCAGATGCGGAGATCAGAACTGCCCCTACAAATTGGTGATGCTCATTTTTGCGACCTTTCAGACTTTGCATTGTATTGACCTCATTCCTCCCACTGATGGGCCTTTTTGTAGTACCAGAGGAAGAGCCTATTTGAATTTTTCCACTTTGAATTCCGCTTTCGACACGTTCTCCAGTCAATACCAGGTCAGTGAAACCTGATGATGAGCTTCCCAGCAAATGACTGTAGAAAGGGCCAGTTAAAGTGCCCATGAATATGTCAACTAGCTCGCGATCTGATAAAGGTGGTTGAACCCTTCCAGCCATATCTCTCCACTTTTGTGCATATCCTTTGAAACTTTCTTTTGGTGCCATGGACACGCCCCTTAGTTGAGTACGGGTTGGTGCAAGATCAGCATTGTATTGATACTGTTTGTAAAAAGCAGCAGCTAAATCTTCCCAGGTATGAACTTTTGTACTCTCCAACTGGTAGTACCACTCGAGTTGTGTACCCGACAGGCTTTCTTGGAAGAAGTGAATCCACAATTTGTTATCTGCTGTATGAGGTTGTATCTTCCTTACATAGGACCACAGATGTAGTTTTGGACAAGAAACTCCATCATACTTTGCAAAGACAGGAACTTTGAACTTTGGAGGGATAACAACATCTGAGACGAGTCCCAGATCATTGAAATCTAAACACCGTATTTTTTGTATCTCCATAGCTTTCATGCGTTCTTCCAACTGCTGGTATTTGTCATCATCCTGTTCGTCTCCAGAATGATAATCTTCTCCATTAGAAGAGAGGGAGGGTTTGGCAGAACCCTGGTTGCTATGATTGTCTCCTTGCTCACCATCACCGACTATTTCAGGGATCAGTGGTTTTTTGGACTTTTTGACTGGGATTTTGATCTTCCTTTTCAGGTGACTCTGTCGCTACCGCGAAAATTAACAGAGTCGCCACTAACATATTTATCCTGAAAAGGAAGGGAATGCCAGCAAACCACAAAACAAAACAACGGTCTCACGACCAGAGAAAAAAGGGTAAGGGAGTCGGTTACGCGGGGGGAAGGTATTAGCACCCCACGCGCCCATCGTACTCGATGGTATCCACGCTCGTGTCTAAAACTATGGGTGTATAACAAATCTACGCTAATCTGGACTAAAATGAATGCAGAATGTAGGGAAAAGAAAGAGTTATGCTCGCACGGGCCCTACCCCGCTGCCTACGTATCTGTTTTGCAGAATCAGAGCTACCGTAGCCCGGCTAACTAATTTCTGTTTGTTTTGTGTTTTTTAGGTGAACGAGTTACATTCACACTCCGCTGCTCGACCTTTGGAGACTTATGCTTGGGAATGGAGCGGAAATAACAAGTTCTTAAGAAAAGAAAATCAAAGAGTGTGGTTTGTGTTTTAAAGAATGCATGAGGAAAACCTAAGCTAAGGGGGAAAGCTTGCTACCTAATGTTGTCATACAAAGGGTACAAGTCTAAGCTAAGCTATCAACCTACGAGGGAAAAGGGAAAGCACACAAGAATATCACACAAACGAGCATCTGCTCGTAAAGCAAACTAAACCAACGGTACTGACCGAATGGTAGAAAAGCGGTCCCGCCATAGCCAAGGGGAGCAGCTCAACCCAAGTCAACCAAGCATTAGACCTCGCGAAAATGATCGGGCCATAGACAAGAGGGCGGACCCCTCTCAGCAACCAAGCCGTCACGGATCATAAAGGAAAACGGTGCGTGCGTACACCGAGCATCAACGTCGAGCGACGCGAGCTATAGGAAAGGCGGGGGTCCGGCTGCATGAACCCCTTTCCTGACATACTCGATAACAAGATCTTGTGCAGGTTCAGAAGCGAGCCACGCGTAGCGTGCGCATACTGAACAGAGTCGATGAGACTAAGCGGGGGTTGATTGCTAACCCTTTCCGCGTGCCTTCCATGAGGACTTAACGGAGTGCCATATAGGACTTATTACACCGTGACTCCCTTCCGCAAAGCACAAATGTAAATACACCAACAAAAACAGAGCCTCTTTCGAGGGCTTGGCCAGATGCATGTCTAAGTCCTACTTCTCATGTTAAAGGATGATGCGAGAAAGCGATAAAGTACAGAAAGAAGTAAAAGGGAATAGGGAACGATACCAAACGGATAGCAAATCCGCAATGAGCTAGCACGCGTAAGCATAGAAGTCCGAAATACTTCGCGTAAGCCATCATCAAGCAAAGCAAGTCAGAAAGCGTCGTCGTGAAAATAAATCACAAGCGACATGTGGTGCGCGTCGAGCATAACCACACAAACCTGCAAGAGAACACAAACCAGACAATACCATAGTATACATGTCAATGAATGAGAGATCAGGTGACTGGCATCGGAACTAGGTTCGTGTCCCACAAATAAAGTGGAACACGACGCAAATCAATCGCACTGGAAGCGAACTCGTATCCCACAAGTAAAGTGGAACACGAAGCAAGTCGAATCGCAATCAAAGGCTCTTTCGAAGTACCTCGCACATCTCAACACCCAAATCAGTAATAACAAGGAGGCATGCACCCGCCATAGAAAATAATAGAAATTAAATTCTAAGTAAATTCTAAAACAAAATCTAAGAAGAGAAAATTGTTTTTATGGCGTTTTATCTAACAAGCAACGGAACAAAACTATGTACAAAACAATTAAATTCTATCAAGACAAAGAAATACATGTTTTTATTATCTAAAATCAATGCAAGGAATCTAATCAAACATAATATTTTTTATAGCATTTTATCAAAGAATTAAAACTAAACAATATAACAAAACATTTAAATTCTAACAAGCAAAAGATATTACATGTTTTTATTCATTTTTTATGATGCTAAGAATCTAACAAAAATTACATGATTTTTATCACATTTTTATCACCTAAAAAATAGGAAAGCAACTATGTGAAAAGAAATTAATTCTAACATGGAGCAACATGAAGTCAGGGGGTAAAAGTTTGGATATATGGTGTGCATGGCAATTCTGGGCGCAGGCCCTAACATGTATTAGGCCCAGCAGTTATTTTTGTTCAGAATTTTGTGTCAAAAATGGTGTGAGGATGGGCTTAGAGGGAGTATGAACAACAAATCGTGGCAAGGCCCAAGGTTGATAATCCACATCTTTATCCAGATTCATTCAAATTGATATCAAATTTTATCCAAATCAGATTTTAATCACCAATTAGATCTCAACATTTAATTTCAATTAACACTAATTAAACTCCATTAACCTTGACATTAATTGAAAATACCAGAAAGGGATTAGGGTTACTCTTGTGACTAATCATCTTCTCACGTGAACTCAGACTCTCTCTTTCTCCTTCCTCACTTGCGGCGGCCGTGAAGACCTCTTCTCCGGCGAATCTCACCGAGCGCCACCGTGAATCGTCCGGTCACTCTACTCCGTTCTCAATCTCCGATTAAGAGCTCCGATCAGTTCTCTCCTCTCTCGCATCACTCCGATTCCAGCATATCCTCGCTCAGATTCTATCGTTCCTCTTCGATCCCGTGTTGACAAAGAAAACATCCTGTGCTTCTTCGAAATCGATGAAGACGATGATAAATCCAGAGATTAAAGGTTCAGGTACGAGTTACTGTTGTCGACTGTTGTCGATTCTTCTCTTCTTCTTCTTCGCGATTCCGATAGGTTCAACACCGTTGATACGTTGTTGTTGCTACTTGATGCAGAGATGGAATCAATCTTGCGATGAGAAGATGAAAACGTAAGATGAATAACTGTTGCAAAGAAGAATCTGATGTCGCTTGGCGTGATGAAGAATTGAAGATGATGAAGATTGAAGCGTTGAAGAATTGATGGAGAAGGTCTCGGAATTGTTGAACAATGAAGAAGATGGATGAATCCGATTGAGAGAGGAGAAGAGGTGAGTTTGTTACATTTTTCTGTTATCGATTGTTTCTCCTTCTTTCAATTTCTGAGTTTTTTTGTGATGATTGGTGATGAATTGTACGTTGTAGGTGATGAAGGTATAGAGATGATGAAGATGAAGACTCTTTCTGTTATTGAATTCTGGTATTTCTCTGTGCCGCGATTGATGATGACGAAGGGAGAAAGATGATGAAGATCAATTGGAGAATTCGGTTACGATTTCTATTATGAGGTTCTCCTCCCTCACTTTTCTGTTACCTTTTTCTTTTTGCTGATTTTTCTGTTATCATTTCCAAATTGAATCAAGATTCCTTCTCTGGTTTTTCTGAACCGATTTTCTCTTCTTCTTGAAGTGTGCATAATTCTGATACCGTTTGTTTTTGTTATGGTTTTGTTGCAGGGTAATTGAATCGAGCCAGTTTCTTGTAAGGCGGTTTTCAGTTTCTTGAGTTGAATTAGTGCCAGACTATGAGTTATCCGAAGCATTTTTGAAGATTGGATCAAGGTTCCTGTATTTCAAAAGGTCTCGAGTATTTTGGAATAACAAGATTGGGATTTTTGTGTTAGGACTTGGGCTTTTTGAATATGGGCCTTTCCTTTTGTAATTCAATTTTTGTTTTGTAATTTTTTGGCTTAGAGATGTGACTTTGTAATGGACCATTATGTATATGAATTGGACTTGGAAATTTTGAATATTTTTGTAACTTTTGGACATCTGAATTTTTTGGTAATGAATTTTGGTAGAATATGAGAAAGATCGAAGTAAATGTGAATGAATTTGATGCTCTTGCTCGGAATTAACTCTTGACGAATCATGAACTTAACACCTTTGATACTATTTGAACGCCTTAGCAAACATGAGTGAATATTCCAAAATAATCTTCAATTTTCAATGAACACTTCACGTTTAACATTCAAACCATAAGTGACTTGCATTACGAGCAACAAGTATTTGAACTCATAATAACACTTTAATCACAATGATCCCGCAAACCATATATTGTACCATGGCTAATATCTTGACTTGCATAACAAGCAATTAGAGGAAACCTTTGCACCGAAATTGTCTTTAAAAACAACAAAAACTACTTAATTTTTCTTGATTTTTTGAGCGATGAAATAAACGTCCTCGATAACTTATAGCACGGATAAAGAGGGAAAATTTTGGGGTGCAACAGCTGCCCCTATTCAATCTTCTTGAACCTGACGAGTGAGAAACGGAGGTTTCGAACCGTTGAGGTGGAAGGGGATTGAATACCAGAATGAACTCGAAAATTTGCGCTCTTGATCAATAGAAGATTCCATCTTACATTAAGAAGGAATGTACCACCCCGCAAGCAGGGAGAAAAAACTTCAATTGATATGGATAATTAAATATGCTCCAACTTGCGATAAGAAGGAACGGGCAACCCCACAGGCAAGGGGAAAAAACTTCAATTGATCTGGGCATCAAGAGAAGGAACATCTCGACTGATCTGGGCATCAGGCGTAGCAGATGTCTTCCGAACAGGAATCGGGGATAGATGTCTAAGTCGATCTGGGCATCGAAATGAGATATTCCGGTTGATCTGGGCATCAACGTATAGTAAATATCTCTGGTCTGGGTACCAAGGCGACATCTCCATCTGATGCAATTAAATCATCAGGCAGATATTCCAACTGATCTGGGTATCAGCGGCTTGCTCCTTCGTAAGATCGACGAGATCCGGAGGCGGTTCCCTCAACTGAAAGTCTGATTTATCAGGACAGGAACAATATCTCTTCCGAACTGTGTACGCCAAGAAAGGAAGTCTTTGAACTGATCTAGGCTCGATGCTAGAAAATAAGTAGAACAATCCTCTTCTGAATGAAAAAGTCAATCAGGCAGATATCTCCATCTGATCTGGGTATCAGTGGCTTGCTCCTTCGTAAGATCGACGAGATCCGGAGGCGGTTCCCTCAACTGAAAGTCTGATTTATCAGGAATAGGAACGGATATCTCTTCCGAACTGTGTACGCCAGGAAAAGAAAACATCTTCAACTGATAGTAAGCATCAGGACTGGGCAGACGAGTTCTTCTTCTGAACGAAAATAAATCGTCAGGACGTAGATATTTCCAACTGATCTGAGGCATCAGCAAGCTTGCTCCTTAGGAAGATCTTGGGAGATCCGGAGGCGGTTCCTTCAACTGAACTGGAATCAGGATAGGAACAAATATCTTCAACCGATTTGAGGGCATCGGGATTAAGCATGACTTTCCTTTGATCTGACAATGTCAGGGAGAGGGAGACAAACTTCTTCTGATTTAAACATCAAGATAAGCGCCTGTAATGATTAGGCGAGTTGCTCTCTGGGAGGCATTTGTATCTTGATAACTTTCCTGCAGAAAGAAACAGATATGATATGATTTATGCATGATGCATGTATGAATGTTTATGGAATAACGCTCCCGAGAGGGAAGGCGCTATACGCTTTTGAGAATGCAATGCAAATGATGCATGATTCGAACGTTGCTTGGGGAGACAACGGAGGAGCACTGAATTGCTGAAGAAGTCCTAGAGATATTATGGAACACTGCGGGGAGGACAAGATGAGTGACCAGAAGTCACAAACTGCGAGCTGACAAAGATGGATCGGAAATCTGCTGGAGATGATCAAATCTAGACGTGACCTCTGATTGGGGAATAAATCCTGCTTGGGGATTAGAACATCCCAATTATCTGCTTAGGGAATACCCTGGAAACTTCACTGGAGAAGCAAATTCTCGACATCCTGGGGATGTGGAGATAAGAGCAAGTCATGGAGATAACTCTGATGGGGAGTAACCGACTTGCTTGTGTAGAACGCATTCCGCTGGGGAAATCCTTGAAGGACACGGATTCTGCTGAGGATGCATGTGAAACTCTGCTGAGGAGAGAAACTCAGTGGGGAAGATGACTACTTCTGCACTGCGAGCTGCTGGGGATATGAGAGATCCGCTGGGGATAAGGAACTCGACATAAGAACCTTTTGTTAAGCCAACTCCACTGGGGAATAAAATGACTCTCTTGGGGAAACAGGTCAATCTGTTGGGGAGAGAAGCGCTCTACTGGGGAAAATGAGGCATTCAGGCAAAAAACCTCATTAAGAGCTGGGGAATCAGATATCATTCAATCATGATTCAACTGGGGAGAAGATATTCCACCGGGGAATAAGACTTCTGAAGCACGGAAATTGCATTGAGATGTGCTTTGCTGAGGAGATGAGAATCTTGAATCAAAAGAAAACCTCATCTGGATGCACTCAGCTGGGGAATGAGAACCTCTCACTTGGCTAGATCCGCCAATGCGCTGATGTGGTGTACTCGAAAGGATGTACCTGCGAGATAAACAGATGAAAGTGCCCCAAGATATAGCATGACGTCTTCATGGGGTTTCCTCACATGGAAGAGGATAGTGATGCTCGCCCACAATGGGAAAATGCAAGAGCAAACAGATTGTCACACATATTGGCTTTGAAACTCTCCAAACAAGCAATGGATTCAATGAGCTAATAGGCAAGCAATGATTAGAATACCAAACAAGTATCAGCCGGGGCATCAAACAGGAATTGGTTCTCCAAGAGAACGCCACCAGGAAGTGGGCTTAATGGGTCCAACAAGTGTTGACTTCAAACGGACCAAATAGGCATTGGCTTTCATAGTGTTCTGCAGATTTGCATTGATTGTAAAGATGCCAACAAGTAATGGGCTTACAGACACATTGGGGTGTATGCGACAACTATTCGTAATTGTTGGAAATCCACGACACGAGTCGGAAACTCACGACTCGAGGGTCGAAAATGAATCAAACTCACGACTCGAGGGTCGGAAAGGAGGTAAACGCACGACACGAGGGTCGGAAAGGAGATAAACTCACGACACGAGGGTCGGAAAGGAGATAAAATCACGACACGAGGGTTGGAAACTCACGACTCGAGGGTCAGAAAGCAAAGGACTCACAACACGAGGGTTGGAAACTCACGACTCGAGGGTCGGAAAGTAAAGGACTTTGATGTCCACATGACATGACTCTAGTTGAGGGATACCGATAACCAACGGTTGCAACCTCTGGAAGAGATTTGAAAATTGCACTGAAATGCAAAGAGATGCCACCAAAGATTGGACTTTCAGCCTCTGATCATTGAGGATGACGACCCTGATAGTTCTCAAGTTCATAAGTTGTTTAGCTCACATGAACTTTAAACTGAACACCTCCTGATGAGGATAAAATGCCAATGCATAGTGTCTTGCCCCAGGCTGTAAGGACTTTGAAGAGATTCGTCTCGTAAGGACTTTCTGATATCTGTTCATATCAAACTGACTTGCCCCAGTATCAAGAATTTTGGCACCATGCCCCTGTCTGACTTGTATTGGAGGTAGCTTCGATTGCACTTGGGTGAATGCCCCTAATTACTCACCACTTTGAGAGATTCTTCGAATCTTGACCTGATTGCCTCTGATTGAGTAAAAACTTGCTCGACAAAGTATTCAAACGCTTTTGTGCCCCTGAGGGTTATTAGACTTTGAAATATTGCTGCCTCTACTCAACGGAGTTTGGAAGATAACTTGTCCTTCGGGAGGATAAAACGTTTTCATCTGAAGTTCATGATGGAAACTTTCTTGATGTCAAGCACTTGTTCATATGCAAAGAATGTTTATTATGAGAAATATAATTCTAATGCAAAGAGTATATTTGTCTCGAAGTTTAAAGAAACTTTTTGAAAGGATGTCGTAACATCGAGTTTTTTTTTAAAGAAAGATGGTGTGATACCAACTCAAGCATTTAGCGGATCTCCTAGGAGTCAGCTTACCATATTCTCGTGTATAGTCTGCTTTCGAATTAACCCTGCTTCAATTAGGACTTTTAAGGGTTGTAACATGGCCAGGTTCGCGGTTTTAGAAAAAAGGATTTTTAGGCTCAAAATTATTTAGTGCCCACCCCCTTCGTGATGTTCTTCAATCCTAAGTTCAGTTACCTTGACATGAGCATTCGGCTTTCAAGAGGAGTTTGGAAATGATTGAGGAGTCAAAGAGGTCTTCTGGAAACGGCAATCACTTCACCTTTCTTGATCCCTTGATTTACCATCACATGACTTTGTCCTTGATTAACAATTTCATTATCATTTCCTCTTTTTTCTTTTTTTTTTTCTCTTTTTTTCTTTCTTTCTTTTTTTTCTTTCTCTTTTTTTCTTTTTTTTCTTTCTTTTTTTTTTGACAAGTCGTGTGATCCCGCACTACCTCTGCTTTGTTTGAAGTGATTATGACTGCCTGAATTCTTGGTAGATGAAGAATCACCATTGTGGTATCGTCATCGTTCGGCCTCCTGATGTAAGGGATAAATTTGATATCTTGACCTCCTGAGATAAGGGGCAACCATGGATGATTTGACTTTCCTCAACCTTTTGAAAGATAGCCATTGTTGTATCCTTGAATGTGTGCTCCTGATGAATTTTGAATGCTCGATCAGGTTAACTGAATACTACCCTGCCCCAGGGTTAAAATAAGGGTTTTTTACGTATAGAAAAGAAACTCCTACTTCGAAGGCTCAGAGGGGTTAACGAAGGTTTCACTCCCTTATATCTCCAGTGTTTGGGAATTTGAAACAATGCCTGTACATCATCAACAGGGTTCTACTTAAAAGCATACCATTTGAGGTTATTGATATTATGCTCATCATTCTCCCTTCGGAGTTATCATGCTTTGTTAACAAGAGTTGAGTATCACAAAAAGCATAGAAAAACATATAGAGCAAAAGCGAATGGATTTTTTCAACACAAACATATCCAATGCATTATGATTATAGTTCAAAAACAAACAAGTTTTCCATGCAACCAGTATTGAACAAAGCAAGAAAGCTTAAACATGAACATGCATGATGATTCAGTAGTTGGCAATGTTGAAGAGATCCTCTCCGTATGGACTTGTTGCTTCAGAAGATTCGCTAAGTCAAAGGAGAACTTCAATTCTGGCCTTTAGGTGCGAATGTGATGGCCTTTGATTCAATCAGGTCTGGAACCTTATCTTTGAATGTCTGACAATCTTCAATCAGATAACCAAGTGCCCCGGAGTGGAGAACACACCAAGCATTACGTCATAACATTTAAGATCACTTCCTGGAAGAAGATTTCGGCAAAGTCATGCAAAAGTTGCAAGTGCTCAGCTTTTAGGGATTTGAGTATGTGCAAGTGGTGCACAAACTCAAGATACAAGGCGTCTTGCTTATCCCTCGGTCGGGAGCCCCAAATACAGCGACTGGATTTTGTGAATGCTTTAGGGATTTGAGCTGCCAATGATGCGAACTCAAGAACACGGAGTCTTGCTTATCCCTCGGTCGGGAGCCCTAAATATAGCTGCTGGATCAGAAAACACCATCATGAATGGAGGAACTTTGTGTTGCTATCAGCGAACAACAATAACCTCCGTCACTTGGTCATCAAAGTCGTTACTTGGAACACACAAGAGTTGTTGGGAAGGAAGCCTCTGGTAGTACAAGTTGCAAGTGATTCTCCTGAGTTAATCCTTGAGGAAGAACAAACATTCTACTTGCAGCAGATGAAATAAGATTAACCAGTAGAAACCAATATGAATAAACTTGACCATCTTTGTATCGAGCAAGTCCTAGACTCTTTGTACCTCAACACCTTGTAAGGCTTGACATCATGATCAAGTGCCTCGAGAATGGAAAACACCAAGTATTGTCTTCAAAATCAAGTGAGCTATTTGTGGCGAGAAAGACCCAAAGCAACAAATCTTAACCGGTTGAAATTCCACCCAACAGGAAAGCAATTGAACACCAGGCATTGGGATTACATCAACTTGCTTCTTACATTCTATCTGTATCGATTGACAAGGTTGATGAAAAGGAAACTCCAAGAGGAGTAGGTGATTCGGGATATGAAGCAGAACCTTGAGAATGAGAGGTGTGCCCTTGCGGATCACTCTTGATTATTGTCTGGCAGAAGATTCTGGCAAAGTCACACGGAATCTGTAAGTGCATTAGGGATTCGAGCAATGCAAATGGTGCAATGCTCAAGATAGACAATGTCTTGCTTATCCCTCGTGCGGGAGCCCCAAGCAACTTCAAAGACTTGCAGATCCAACATCACGACCAGGTGCCCCAGAATAGAATTCACACCTAGTGTCATCGTCATCAAGCAGAGAAAGTCTGTAGACATCCACACAGTACAGAGCTTAACCAGTTGCAAATAAAGCAAGCATGGAAGCAAATGAGCATAAGACAAGTCTTCAAAAGGAACCCCAAACTGAGCTTTCCTCTTGTTCACCCCACAAAGTTGTTTCACGACTGATCTTTGAACATACAATACGAACAAATCAAGTCTCTGAGTCTGGTGAGAGTACCAAGTCTGAATGAGATCCTCGATCCTGGACACCTGTTATGCATGAAATGTATGAGATGCATGGTATGAATGCAATGCCATGTTCATTCAATTTCAAATGAATCCTCGTGTTTTGATTTTTTTAGAAAGCAAATGATGGAAAAGCTCGACACGAGACTTAAAGATATGATTCCTTGGAGATGAAGGAACATGTATGCTAGTTATTTTTTGTACATAATTTTTTTGGAAAGTAAATATGCAAAGATGCAAGGTGGTGGGAACCACAATACTGGATATATCTGGGATGCCGAGAAATCACACGGCACAGGTTCAAAGGTTCGGCACCAATTCGGAACTCCCCGTAGATCACGGGACATAACCAATAGAAACAGTACCATAGTCACCATCACGGAAACAGAACCACTCGAACAAGAACCAAAGTAACCCTCGAACAAGAACAGCGGTAACTCGAATAAGAACCAAAGTCACCATCAATGTACCTATTAAGCAATGATTGATTCCTGCCCCACTCACGGGTAAATCTAGGCCAGGGTAGGTCAAAAAGCCAACAGAGGATCGAATGTAGGCGTTATCATACGATATTGCCTCATTCCACCAAGCTCTGCCCGTGGATACGTGATCAGATCAATCAGGCATACGCCTTCTGTCCGTCACGGCCACTCTAGTCCTAGTTCCTATGGTATCACTCATGACCTGGGTATTGGGTCTTTTACCTCTTGAAACACCCACCCACAGATAGAAATCCAGACAGTCCAGATTATGATGCAGAAAAGTAAAAGCGCACATAGAATGCAATGCAAACAGATAATTATGCAAAGCAGTAAAACACCCAAAGATAAACACACAAGCGCTAGGATCGACTCGCTAGGTCCGGACCCGCAATAGGTCGAGACGTCCCCAGCAGAGTCGCCAGCTGTCGCTACCGCGAAAATTAATAGAGTCGCCACTAACATATTTATCCTGAAAAGGAAGGGAATGCCAGCAAACCACAAAACAAAACAACGGTCTCACGACCAGAGAAAAAAGGGTAAGGGAGTCGGTTACGCGGGGGGAAGGTATTAGCACCCCACGCGCCCATCGTACTCGATGGTATCCACGCTCGTGTCTAAAACTATGGGTGTATAACAAATCTACGCTAATCTGGACTAAAATGAATGCAAAATGTAGGGAAAAGAAAGAGTTATGCTCGCACGGGCCCTACCCCGCTGCCTACGTATCTGTTTTGCAGAATCAGAGCTACCGTAGCTCGGCTAACTAATTTATGTTTGTTTTGTGTTTTTTAGGTGAACGAGTTACATTCACACTCCGCTGCTCGACCTTTGGAGACTTATGCTTGGGAATGGAGCGGAAATAACAAGTTCTTAAGAAAAGAAAATCAAAGAGTGTGGTTTGTGTTTTAAAGAATGCATGAGGAAAACCTAAGCTAAGGGGGAAAGCTTGCTACCTAATGTTGTCATACAAAGGGTACAAGTCTAAGCTAAGCTATCAACCTACGAGGGAAAAGGGAAAGCACACAAGAATATCACACAAACGAGCATCCGCTCGTAAAGCAAACTAAACCAACGGTACTGACCGAATGGTAGAAAAGCGGTCCCGCCATAGCCAAGGGGAGCAGCTCAACCCAAGTCAACCAAGCATTAGACCTCGCGAAAATGATCGGGCCATAGACAAGAGGGCGGACCCCTCTCAGCAACCAAGCCGTCACGGATCATAAAGGAAAACGGTGCGTGCGTACACCGAGCATCAACGTCGAGCGACGCGAGCTATAGGAAAGGCGGGGGTCCGGCTGCATGAACCCCTTTCCTGACATACTCGATAACAAGATCTTGTGCAGGTTCAGAAGCGAGCCACGCGTAGCGTGCGCATACTGAACAGACTCGATGAGACTAGGCGGGGGTTGATTGCTAACCCTTTCCGCGTGCCTACCATGAGGACTTAACGGAGTGCCATATAGGACTTATTACACCGTGACTCCCTTCCGCAAAGCACAAATGTAAACACACCAACAAAAATAGAGCCTCTTTCGAGGGCTTGGCCAGATGCATGTCTAAGTCCTACTTCTCATGTTAAAGGATGATGCGAGAAAGCGATAAAGTACAGAAAGAAGTAAAAGGGAATAGGGAACGATACCAAACGGATAGCAAATCCGCAATGAGCTAGCACGCGTAAGCATAGAAGTCCGAAATACTTCGCGTAAGCCATCATCAAGCAAAGCAAGTCAGAAAGTGTCGTCGTGAAAATAAATCACAAGCGACATGTGGTGCGCGTCGAGCATAACCACACAAACCTGCAAGAGAACACAAACCAGACAATACCAGAGTATACACGTCAATGAATGAGAGATCAGGTGACTGGCATCGGAACTAGGTTCGTGTCCCACAAATAAAGTGGAACACGACGCAAATCAATCGCACCGGAAGCGAACTCGTATCCCACAAGTAAAGTGGAACACGAAGCAAGTCGAATCGCAATCAAAGGCTCTCTCGAAGTACCTCGCACATCTCAACACCCAAATCAGTAATAACAAGGAGGCATGCACCCGCCATAGAAAATAATAGAAATTAAATTCTAAGTAAATTCTAAAACAAAATCTAAGAAGAGAAAATTGTTTTTATGGCGTTTTATCTAACAAGCAACGGAACAAAACTATGTACAAAACAATTAAATTCTATCAAGACAAAGAAATACATGTTTTTATTATCTAAAATCAATGCAAGGAATCTAATCAAACATAATATTTTTTATAGCATTTTATCAAAGAATTAAAACTAAACAATATAACAAAACATTTAAATTCTAACAAGCAAAAGATATTACATGTTTTTATTCATTTTTTATGATGCTAAGATTCTAACAAAAATTACATGATTTTTATCACATTTTTATCACCTAAAAAATAGGAAAGCAACTATGTGAAAAGAAATTAATTCTAACATGGAGCAACATGAAGTCGGGGGTAAAAGTTTGGATATATGGTGTGCATGGCAATTCTGGGCGCAGGCCCTAACATGTATTAGGCCCAGCAGTTATTTTTGTTCAGAATTTTGTGTCAAAAATGGTGTGAGGATGGGCTTAGAGGGAGTATGAACAACAAATCGTGGCAAGGCCCAAGGTTGATAATCCACATCTTTATCCAGATTCATTCAAATTGATATCAAATTTTATCCAAATCAGATTTTAATCACCAATTAGATCTCAACATTTAATTTCAATTAACACTAATTAAACTCCATTAACCTTGACATTAATTGAAAATACCAGAAAGGGATTAGGGTTACTCTTGTGACTAATCATCTTCTCACGTGAACTCAGACTCTCTCTTTCTCCTTCCTCACTTGCGGCGGCCGTGAAGACCTCTTCTCCGGCGAATCTCACCGAGCGCCACCGTGAATCGTCCGGTCACTCTACTCCGTTCTCAATCTCCGATTAAGAGCTCCGATCAGTTCTCTCCTCTCTCGCATCACTCCGATTCCAGCATATCCTCGCTCAGATTCTATCGTTCCTCTTCGATCCCGTGTTGACAAAGAAAACATCCTGTGCTTCTTCGAAATCGATGAAGACGATGATAAATCCAGAGATTAAAGGTTCAGGTACGAGTTACTGTTGTCGACTGTTGTCGATTCTTCTCTTCTTCTTCTTCGCGATTCCGATAGGTTCAACACCGTTGATACGTTGTTGTTGCTACTTGATGCAGAGATGGAATCAATCTTGCGATGAGAAGATGAAAACGTAAGATGAATAACTGTTGCAAAGAAGAATCTGATGTCGCTTGGCGTGATGAAGAATTGAAGATGATGAAGATTGAAGCGTTGAAGAATTGATGGAGAAGGTCTCGGAATTGTTGAACAATGAAGAAGATGGATGAATCCGATTGAGAGAGGAGAAGAGGTGAGTTTGTTACATTTTTCTGTTATCGATTGTTTCTCCTTCTTTCAATTTCTGAGTTTTTTTGTGATGATTGGTGATGAATTGTACGTTGTAGGTGATGAAGGTATAGAGATGATGAAGATGAAGACTCTTTCTGTTATTGAATTCTGGTATTTCTCTGTGCCGCGATTGATGATGACGAAGGGAGAAAGATGATGAAGATCAATTGGAGAATTCGGTTACGATTTCTGTTATGAGGTTCTCCTCCCTCACTTTTCTGTTACCTTTTTCTTTTTGCTGATTTTTCTGTTATCATTTCCAAATTGAATCAAGATTCCTTCTTTGGTTTTTCTGAACCGATTTTCTCTTCTTCTTGAAGTGTGCATAATTCTGATACCGTTTGTTTTTGTTATGGTTTTGTTGCAGGGTAATTGAATCGAGCCAGTTTCTTGTAAGGCGGTTTTCAGTTTCTTGAGTTGAATTAGTGCCAGACTATGAGTTATCCGAAGCATTTTTGAAGATTGGATCAAGGTTCCTGTATTTCAAAAGGTCTCGAGTATTTTGGAATAACAAGATTGGGATTTTTGTGTTAGGACTTGGGCTTTTTGAATATGGGCCTTTCCTTTTGTAATTCAATTTTTGTTTTGTAATTTTTTGGCTAAGAGATGTGACTTTGTAATGGACCATTATGTATATGAATTGGACTTGGAAATTTTGAATATTTTTGTAACTTTTGGACATCTGAATTTTTTGGTAATGAATTTTGGTAGAATATGAGAAAGATCGAAGTAAATGTGAATGAATTTGATGCTCTTGCTCGGAATTAACTCTTGACGAATCATGAACTTAACACCTTTGATACTATTTGAACGCCTTAGCAAACATGAGTGAATATTCCAAAATAATCTTCAATTTTCAATGAACACTTCACGTTTAACATTCAAACCATAAGTGACTTGCATTACGAGCAACAAGTATTTGAACTCATAATAACACTTTAATCACAATGATCCCGCAAACCATATATTGTACCATGGCTAATATCTTGACTTGCATAACAAGCAATTAGAGGAAACCTTTGCACCGAAATTGTCTTTAAAAACAACAAAAACTACTTAATTTTTCTTGATTTTTTGAGCGACGAAATAAACGTCCTCGATAACTTATAGCACGGATAAAGAGGGCAAATTTTGGGGTGCAACAGCTGCCCCTATTCAATCTTCTTGAACCTGACGAGTGAGAAACGGAGGTTTCGAAACGTTGAGGTGGAAGGGGATTGAATACCAGAATGAACTCGAAAATTTGCGCTCTTGATCAATAGAAGATTCCATCTTGCATTAAGAAGGAATGTACCACCCCGCAAGCAGGGAGAAAAAACTTCAATTGATATGGATAATTAAATATGCTCCAATTTGCGATAAGAAGGAACGGGCAACCCCACAGGCAAGGGGAAAAAACTTCAATTGATCTGGGCATCAAGAGAAGGAACATCTCGACTAATCTGGGCATCAGGCGTAGCAGATGTCTTCCGAACAGGAATCGGGGATAGATGTCTAAGTCGATCTGGGCATCGAAATGAGATATTCCGGTTGATCTGGGCATCAACGTATAGTAAATATCTCTGGTCTGGGTACCAAGGCGACATCTCCATCTGATGCAATTAAATCATCAGGCAGATATTCCAACTGATCTGGGTATCAGCGGCTTGCTCCTTCGTAAGATCGACGAGATCCGGAGGCGGTTCCCTCAACTGAAAGTCTGATTTATCAGGACAGGAACAATATCTCTTCCGAACTGTGTACGCCAGGAAAGGAAGTCTTTGAACTGATCTAGGCTCGATGCTAGAAAATAAGTAGAACAATCCTCTTCTGAATGAAAAAGTCAATCAGGCAGATATCTCCATCTGATCTGGGTATCAGTGGCTTGCTCCTTCGTAAGATCGACGAGATCCGGAGGCGGTTCCCTCAACTGAAAGTCTGATTTATCAGGAATAGGAACGGATATCTCTTCCGAACTGTGTACGCCGGGAAAAGAAAACATCTTCAACTGATAGTAAGCATCAGGACTAGGCAGACGAGTTCTTCTTCTGAACGAAAATAAATCGTCAGGACGTAGATATTTCCAACTGATCTGAGGCATCAACAGGCTTGCTCCTTAGGAAGATCTTGGGAGATCCGGAGGCGGTTCCTTCAACTGAACTGGAATCAGGATAGGAACAAATATCTTCAACCGATTTGAGGGCATCGGGATTAAGCATGACTTTCCTTTGATCTGAAAATGTCAGGGAGAGGGAGACAAACTTCTTCTGATTTAAACATCAAGATAAGCGCCTGTAATGATTAGGCGAGTTGCTCTCTGGGAGGCATTTGTATCTTGATAACTTTCCTGCAGAAAGAAACAGATATGATATGATTTATGCATGATGCATGTATGAATGTTTATGGAATAACGCTCCCGAGAGGGAAGGCGCTATACGCTTTTGAGAATGCAATGCAAATGATGCATGATTCGAACGTTGCTTGGGGAGACAACGGAGGAGCACTGAATTGCTGAAGAAGTCCTAGAGATATTATGGAACACTGCGGGGAGGACAAGATGAGTGACCAGAAGTCACAAACTGCGAGCTGACAAAGATGGATCGGAAATCTGCTGGAGATGATCAAATCTAGACGTGACCTCTGATTGGGGAGTAAATCCTACTTAGGGATTAGAACATCCCAATTATCTGCTTAGGGAATACCCTGGCAACTTCACTGGAGAAGCAAATTCTCGACATCCTGGGGATGTGGAGATAAGAGCAAGTCATGGAGATAACTCTGATGGGGAGTAACCGACTTGCTTGTGTAGAACGCATTCCGCTGGGGAAATCCTTGAAGGACACGCATTCTGCTGAGGATGCATGTGAAACTCTGCTGAGGAGAGAAACTCAGTGGGGAAGATGACTACTTCTGCACTGCGAGCTGCTGGGGATATGAGAGATCCGCTGGGGATAAGGAACTCGATATAAGAACCTTTTGTTAAGCCAACTCCACTGGGGAATAAAATGACTCTCTTGGGGAAACAGGTCAATCTGTTGGGGAGAGAAGCGCTCTACTGGGGAAAATGAGGCATTCAGGCAAAAAACCTCATTAAGAGCTGGGGAATCAGATATCATTCAATCATGATTCAACTGGGGAGAAGATATTCCACCGGGGAATAAGACTTCTGAAGCACGGAAATTGCATTGAGATGTGCTTTGCTGAGGAGATGAGAATCTTGAATCAAAAGAAAACCTCATCTGGATGCACTCAGCTGGGGAATGAGAACCTCTCACTTGGCTAGATCCGCCAATGCGTTGTTGTGGTGTACTCGAAAGGATGTACCTGCGAGATAAACAGATGAAAGTGCCCCAAGATATAGCATGACGTCTTCATGGGGTTTCCTCACATGGAAGAGGATAGTGATGCTCGCCCACAATGGGAAAATGCAAGAGCAAATAGATTGTCACACATATTGGCTTTGAAACTCTCCAAACAAGCAATGGATTCAATGAGCTAATAGGCAAGCAATGATTAGAATACCAAACAAGTATCGGCCGGGGCATCAAACAGGAATTGGTTCTCCAAGAGAACACCACCAGGAAGTGGGCTTAATGGGTCCAACAAGTGTTGACTTCAAACGGACCAAATAGGCATTGGCTTTCATAGTGTTCTGCAGATTTGCATTGATTGTAAAGATGCCAACAAGTAATGGGCTTACAGACACATTGGGGTGTATGCGACAACTATTCGTAATTGTTGGAAATCCACGACACGAGTCGGAAACTCACGACTCGAGGGTCGAAAATGAATCAAACTCACGACTCGAGGGTCGGAAAGGAGGTAAACTCACGACACGAGGGTCGGAAAGGAGATAAACTCACGACACGAGGGTCGGAAAGGAGATAAACTCACGACACGAGGGTTGGAAACTCCCGACTCGAGGGTCGGAAAGCAAAGGACTCACAACACGGGGGTTGGAAACTCACGACTCGAGGGTCGGAAAGTAAAGGACTTTGATGTCCACATGACATGACTCTAGTTGAGGGATACCGATAACCAACGGTTGTAACCTCTGGAAGATATTTGAAAATTGCACTGAAATGCAAAGAGATGCCACCAAAGATTGGACTTTCAGCCTCTGATCATTGAGGATAACGACCCTGATAGTTCTCAAGTTCATAAGTTGTTTAGCTCACATGAACTTTAAACTGAACACCTCCTGATGAGGATAAAATGCCAATGCATAGTGTCTTGCCCCAGCCTGTAAGGACTTTGAAGAGATTCGTCTCGTAAGGACTTTCTGATATCTGTTCATATCAAACTGACTTGCCCCAGTATCAAGAATTTTGGCACCATGCCCCTGTCTGACTTGTATTGGAGGTAGCTTCGATTGCACTTGGGTGAATGCCCCTGATTACTCACCACTTTGAGAGATTCTTCGAATCTTGACCTGATTGCCTCAGATTGAGTAAAAACTTGCTCGACAAAGTATTCAAACGCTTTTGTGCCCCTGAGGGTTATTAGACTTTGAAATATTGCTGCCTCTACTCAACGGAGTTTGGAAGACAACTTGTCCTTCGGGGGGATAAAACGTTTTCATCTGAAGTTCATGATGGAAACTTTCTTGATGTCAAGCACTTGTTCATATGCAAAGAATGTTTATTATGAGAAATATAATTCTAATGCAAAGAGTATATTTGTCTCGAAGTTTAAAGAAACTTTTTGAAAGGATGTCGTAACATCGAGTTTTTTTTTTTTAAAGAAAGATGGTGTGATACCAACTCAAGCATTTAGCGGATCTCCTAGGAGTCAGCTTACCATATTCTCGTGTATAGTCTGCTTTCGAATTAACCCTGCTTCAATTAGGACTTTTAAGGGTTGTAACATGGCCAGGTTCGCGGTTTTAGAAAAAAGGATTTTTAGGCTCAAAATTATTTAGTGCCCACCCCCTTCGTGATGTTCTTCAATCCTAAGTTCAGTTACCTTGACATGAGCATTCGGCTTTCAAGAGGAGTTTGGAAATGATTGAGGAGTCAAAGAGGTCTTCTGGAAACGGCAATCACTTCACCTTTCTTGATCCCTTGATTTACCATCACACGACTTTGTCCTTGATTAACAATTTCATTATCATTTCCTCTTTTTTCTTTTTTTTTTCTCTTTTTTTCTTTCTTTCTTTTTTTTCTTTCTCTTTTTTTCTTTTTTTCTTTCTTTTTTTTTTGACAAGTCGTGTGATCCCGCACTACCTCTGCTTTGTTTGAAGTGATTGTGACTGCCTGAATTCTTGGTAGATGAAGAATCACCATTGTGGTATTGTCATCGTTCGGCCTCCTGATGTAAGGGATAAATTTGATATCTTGACCTCCTGAGATAAGGGGCAACCATGGTGGATTTGACTTTCCTCAACCTTTTGAAAGATAGCCATTGTTGTATCCTTGAATGTGTGCTCCTGATGAATTTTGAATGCTCGATCAGGTTAACTGAATACTACCCTGCCCCAGGGTTAAAATAAGGGTTTTTTACGTATAGAAAAGAAACTCCTACTTCGAAGGCTCAGAGGGGTTAACGAAGGTTTCACTCCCTTATATCTCCAGTGTTTGGGAATTTGAAACAATGCCTGTACATCATCAACAGGGTTCTACTCAAAAGCATACCATTTGAGGTTATTAATATTATGCTCATCATTCTCCCTTCGGAGTTATCATGCTTTGTTAACAAGAGTTGAGTATCACAAAAAGCATAGAAAAACATATAGAGCAAAAGCGAATGGATTTTTTCAAGACAAACATATCCAATGCATTATGATTATAGTTCAAAAACAAACAAGTTTTCCATGCAACCAGTATTGAACAAAGCAAGAAAGCTTAAACATGAACATGCATGATGATTCAGTAGTTGGCAATGTTGAAGAGATCCTCTCCGTATGGACTTGTTGCTTCAGAAGATTCGCTAAGTCAAAGGAGAACTTCAATTCTGGCCTTTAGGTGCGAATGTGATGGCCTTTGATTCAATCAGGTCTGGAACCTTATCTTTGAATGTCTGACAATCTTCAATCAGATAACCAAGTGCCCCAGAGTGGAGAACACACCAAGCATTACGTCATAACATTTAAGATCACTTCCTGGAAGAAGATTTCGGCAAAGTCATACAGAAGTTGCAAGTGCTCAGCTTTTAGGGATTTGAGTATGTGCAAGTGGTGCACAAACTCAAGATACAAGGCGTCTTGCTTATCCCTCGGTCGGGAGCCCCAAATACAGCGACTGGATTTTGTGAATGCTTTAGGGATTTGAGCTGCCAATGATGCGAACTCAAGAACACGGAGTCTTGCTTATCCCTCGGTCAGGAGCCCTAAATATAGCTGCTGGATCAGAAAACACCATCATGAATGGAGGAACTTTGTGTTGCTATCAGCGAACAACAATAACCTCCGTCACTTGGTCATCAATGTCGTTACTTGGAACACACAAGAGTTGTTGGGAAGGAAGCCTCTGGTAGTACAAGTTGCAAGTGATTCTCCTGAGTTAATCCTTGAGGAAGAACAAACATTCTACTTGCAGCAGATGAAATAAGATTAACCAGTAGAAACCAATATGAATAAACTTGACCATCTTTGTATCGAGCAAGTCCTAGACTCTTTGTACCTCAACACCTTGTAAGGCTTGACATCATGATCAAGTGCCTCGAGAATGGAAAACACCAAGTATTGTCTTCAAAATCAAGTGAGCTATTTGTGGCGAGAAAGACCCAAAGCAACAAATCTTAACCGGTTGAAATTCCACCCAACAGGAAAGCAATTGAACACCAGGCATTAGGATTACATCAACTTGCTTCTTACATTCTATCTGTATCGATTGCCCCTTTGCCAATTCCAGAATTGCTACTTGAACTTGGGCGTTCTGTGCTTCTAGATTCTTGATGCTTGTCTTAGATTCCATCTCTTCTAACTGAAATAAACAGCGAGGAGATGAGAAATCCGTCATGTGAACCTGTTATGCAATGTGTATGAATGAAATGCATATGCAATGTTTATGAATGAAATGTATATGCAATGAAATGTATATGCAATGTTTTCAAGGATCTTAGAGTTTAGATTTGTTAAAACAAAAGAAAAACAAACATTTGTTAGTCAAACAATTTATCCATTTTTTTTCTTCTTTGCCTCATTCGGGCTTACAAAACAGAAAATAAAGAAAATGAAGGATCCCTCAGGTCTCCCATGGACGTTTTCTCTTTGCACCCAGGAATGTGTTGATCTACTGTTCTTCTTGGAGTTGTCCGGTGAGCTCCAATAATCTCCTCTCATAGTCTTGACAGTGCCCTTTGAAGGTGTCTCTTTCCTCTTTTAGTTGAACCCAAGATTTCTGCAACTCTTCCAGGTCAGTTGGCATATCCGGATGTAGAATAACTCGAGGTTCGTCTCCTTCGACTTCTGGCTCGATAGTCACAGGTAGAATAGCGGGATATGGCATGATGAACTTCTGAGCATGAGTACGCACCCATCTGAGGTAAGGTTCCATAGGAATAGAATTCCATTGCCCCAAAGTTTTGCTTTCTATTCTATAGACACTGCCCCATGCATGTATAAACCTTCGTCGGTGTCTGTGGGAATCATTCTCGTAATCAAACACAATGCCACGGATAATCATGTCATGAGGACCGTTTCTCCGTGCATATCCGAATTGGCGTAAAGCTAGAGAGGGGTTGTAAGTGATGCCTCCCTTGATGCCAAGTAGTGGCACATTAGGGTACTCTCCACAATGGTCAATGATAGTAATGTCTCTTTGAAAGAAGTTGTTCCACCGGATATCTGAATGAGACAAAGACATAATCCTGCGAGATCATTGCATTCTTTGTTCATTTCTCAACACTGATCGGGGAAGATGAAATGTAAACCATCTAGCCAGTAGTGGTATACAGCACATAAGAGTTCCTCGTTTCTTCATGGTACGAGTATATAGAGAGTGTAGAATGTCTCCTAGCAAGGTTGGTACCGGGTTACGGGTTAAGAAAAGGTTGATGATATGCACACTTATGAACTGGTCGGGATTAGGGAATAAAACCAACCCATAGATCAAAAGAGCTATAACCTCCTCAAAAGCTGGGTAACTTTTGTTTTCTAGTAGTAATCGAGCCTTTTCCATTAAGAACTTAGCAAGCAAACCCTGGATTCCACTCTTTGTTTCCCAATTGGACTCGATTTCTGACTTTCGCAAATGTAAGGCAGCAGCAATGATTTCAGGTTTTGGAATCCTTTCTAAACCAGTGAAAGGTAATTGATCTCGAACAGGTAATCCAATTAGTTCAGAAAACTCTTCCAAGGTGGGTACTAACTGGTAATCAGGAAAGGTAAAGCAATGATGTACGGGATCAAAGAACTGGAACAAGACCCGTATCATGTCTTCTTCAAATTTTGAGGTAACCAAATGGAGTAGGTGACCGTGCTTTTCGGTGAATTGAGCATTCCTGGGAAATTCTGATACTAAGTCTTTTAGTTCAGATGGCACCGTTGAGATGTTGATTCGGATGTAATCTCTGGTGGCGGGAGCCATTACCTGCAATAACAGAACAAAGGTAAACTCTTTGATCCTTGAAATGATTAGTGAGAAAATGATATGCTTATGATGCTTATGATGTTATGATGTCAAACATGTGGCACACACAAACAAATCAAACAATAGCCTTAAGTTTAAAGGCTTGCATGAAGCTGATGGGTGATACCCTCCCTACTGAAGTTGAGATGGTTAAAACCTGTCCTAGAATAGTATTTGGGTTCTATGATCCTTGGAGACAACATCTCACTACGGCGCTTGGACGGCCGATCAAAAATATTCCTCGAGGATAACTAACTTCAATCAATTTCAAAGCTAGCCACTTAATAGGCCACAAGTCAAGTTCAACTAAAAGGTTCTAAGACAAATTAGTGTTTAATGACATTTCGGAAGCCTAATATACTCCTTGATCGTTTTCAAGGGACATCAGTATAAACCAAAGTATCGCACTAACGGTGACTACCAGATTAACCGTATTGGTACATGCCGTACAGTTTCCTTGGTCTATTGTCACATACTTAAGGTATCTCGAGATTCGGGTTAGAATCTTTCACACAAGCAAAATACCCAAACAAACCTTTGGAAAATAGAGCAATCAAGTCAAGCAATTGAAAACATCGAAGTGATCTAAACTCTAAAGGTAACCCCTTTGAAAACATTTTGTTTTTTTGAAAGTATTCCCCAGCAGAGTCGCCAGTTCTGTCGCCCTCGGTTTTTTACCATACCTCTCGCGGAGAGATACGCGAATTGACTCTTTTTTATTTCTGCTTTTGTGTTTTTGAAAATCCGAGAGTCGCCACCGACTTTTATTTTATCCAATTAAGGAAAGGTTTATAAAAGAAACAGAAAAAAGACCTTTAAGAAATTCTGGGTAAGGGGGTAGGTTATACAAAGGGAAGGTGTTAGCACCCTTTGTATCCATGGTTATCCATGGGCTCTTTAATTTGCTTAGCTCACTTGTTTTCAATCACTTTTCTATTGCTTTGAAATGCTTGTATGTGGTTTTAAATACCTTTGTAAATTGACTTTGTAATGATCCTTGTGCGGATGTATACAAAGTGTTTTTTATCTTTCAAAAGATGTTTTTGAAAAAAAGAACGTTAACTTCGTAATGATCCTCGTTTGGATATATACAAAGTATTGTCTTTTTCGAAAGTTTTATTTTGAAAAACAATGATATGAAAGATTTGTTTGTTTTGATTCGAGCAAGCAAATTAGGAGGTCTACCCTAAGTTATAAGGTCTTTATCCTATTTCCTTTAAAAAACTATCCTTTCACCGGATATAAACGAAAGTTCGATGTTGCATTTGAATTTGATTTTGATTTTGATTTTTGAAGAGAGTAAAAGAGGGATTACCTTAAGAGGTGCAAGTGTGATTGTGTTCTGATTCAGATATTTTATCTTTGAAGTTAGTGATCTAACGATTCAATTTTTATCTTTGGCATACACGGAGTTTTATATGTGCTGGTATTTAAAATGCGGAAAGTAAATCTACGCTATTACATCGATTGTGCAGGAAATGTAAACTACGCTATTTACATGAATTTGACAACCTATACATTTATCTAGGAATTTAAATTGCAAGAAAATAAAGAAGTGTTTTTGGATTTTTTATGATTGATTTTAATTATAATTAATGCATGATTAATTTAATTAAAATGAGAAAAAGATGGAAATAAAATTTAAACCTAAAAATTAAGTTTAAAATATGTTCAAATTA